>NC_036842.1:53909604-54064825 GCF_002910315.2 Salvelinus sp. IW2-2015
AAGGTATATTTTAAAATGAATCCGCCGTTGCATAAGAACTAATTTGTCTTTCGATTCTGCTAACCCTGTATTTTTAGTCAAGTATATGATTAGCTTTCAATTAAACTAGATCACTCTGATAGATGACGTCAGACATATTGAGGCTTGATTTCCTAGTATTTTATTGTGTAACCACGGTTTTGTATGGCTAATATGCACCTTTCGAACAAACTGTATATGTATATTGTAAAATGATGTTACAGGAGTGTCATCGGAAGAATTCTGAGAAGGTTAGTGAAAAATTAATATATTTTGGCGGTGATTACGTTATAGCGCTCTTTGGCTGGAATCGATGCTCTGAACGTTTGCATGTGGTATGCTAACTTATCGATTTATTGTGTTTTCGCTGAAAAACGCTTAGAAAATCTGAAATATGTCTGAAATCACAAGAACTGGGTCTTTCCATTGCTATGCTTTGTCTATTTTTATGAAATGTTTTTGATGAGTAAATTGGTCATACACGTTGCTCTATCTAGTAATTCTAGTCGATTTGTGATGGTGGGTGCAATTGTAAACTGTGATTTCTACCTGAAAATAGCACTTTTTCTCAACAAAAACTATCCTATACCATGAATATGTTATCAGACTGTCATCTGAAGAGGTTTTTTCTTGGTTAGTGGATATCAATATCTTAGTTGAGCCGAATTGGGATAGCACCTGAAGGAGTAAGAAACTGAGTTATGGTGTATTTGTACGTGATTAGAATGGTGATTTAACGTGTTTAGCTAATAGATTTACATATTTTGTCTTCCCTGTAAACATTTTAAAAATCTGAAATGGTGGCTTTATTCACAAGATCTGTATCTTTCATCTGGTGTCTTGACTTGTGATTTAATGATATTTAGATGCTACTATCTACTTGTGAAGCTATGCTAGCTATGCTAATCATGTGTGTGATGGGGGTGCTCCCGGACCCGGGTAGAGGCTCGTTAGAGGTTAAGCCATTTTCCCACAACTTTGGAAGTATGCGTGTGGTCATTGTCCATTTGGAAGACCCATTTGCGACCAAGCTTTAACTTCCTGACTGATGTTTTGAGATGTTGCTTCAATATATCCACATAATTTTTAATTTTATCTATTTTGTGAAGTGCACCAGTCCCTCCTGCAGTAAATCACCCCCACAACATGATGCTGCCACCCCCGGTGCTTCACAGTTGGGATGGTGTTCTTTGGGTTGCAAGCCTCCCCTTTTCCTCCAAATATAACGATGGTCATTGTGGCCAAACAGTTCTATTTGTCTCAGACCAGAGAACATTTCTCCAAAAAAGTACGATCTTTGTGCCCATGTGCAGTTGCAAACCGTAGTCTGGCTTTTTTATGGCGGTTTTGCCAATGGCTTCTTCCTTGCTGACGGCGTTTCAGGTTATGTCGGTAAGGACTTGTTTACTGGGATGTAGATACTTGTGTACCTGTTTCCTCCAGCCGCATCTTCACAAGGTCTTTTGCTGTTGTTCTGGGATTGATTTGCACTTTTTGCACCAAAGTACGTTCATCTCTAGGAGACAGAACACGTCTCCTTCCCACACGGGCTGTGTGGTCCAATGGTGTTTATAGTTGCATACTATTGTTTTTTACAGGTGCACGTGGTACCTTCAGGCGTTTGGAAATTTTGTCCACAGATAAACCAGACTTGTGGAGGTCTACAATATCTTTTCTGAGGTCTTGGCTGATTCTCTTTTGATTTTACCATAATGTCAAGCAAAGAGGCATGAGTTTGAAGGTTGGCCTTGAAATACATCCACAGGTACACCTCCAATTGACTCAAATTATGTCAATTAGCCTATCGGGAGCTTCAAAGCCATGACATCATTTTCTGGAATTTTCCAAGCTGTTACAGGCACAGTCAACTTAGTGTATATACACTTCTGACCCACTGGAATTGTGATGCATGAATTATAAGTGAAATAATCTGTCTGTAAACAATTGTTAGAAAAATTACTTGTGTCATGCAAAAAGTAGATGTCCTAAACACTTGCAAAACTTAGTTTAACTTTTTAGGAATAGGGCAGCATTTTCACTTTGGATGAATAGCGTGCCCAAATTGAACTGCCTCCTACTCTGTCCCAGATGCTAATATATGCATATTATTATTACTATTGGATAGAAAACACTCTGAAGTTTCTAAAACTGTTTGTTATGTCTGTGAGTATAACAGAACTCATATGGCAGGCAAACTTCCAAACAGGAAGTGGAAATTCTGAGGCTGGTGTTTTTTCTACTCATCGCCTATTCAAATCACAGGAAGATATGGATTTGTTTGCACTTGCTACGCCTTTCACTAGATGTCAACAGTCGGTAGAATGTTGAATGAAGTTTATACTGTGATGTGGACCGGATGGGAGTGTTTCAGTCAGTGGTCTGGGCATTACCAGTTCCTGTCACGCGCATTCCTCTTGATATCGCCTTGCGTTCCATAACTTTACAGACACGAAGGAATGCTCCGTGGAACGTTATTGGATATATATGATAACAACATCCTGAACTTGATTATCACCTTAGTTGACAGTTATTTGGACATAAATAATTGACATTATCGAAACAAAACAACAATTTATTGTCGGACTGGACTCCTGGGAATGCATTCTGATGAAGATAATCAAAAGGTAAGGGATATTTTATATATGTAATTTCGTATTCTGTTGACTCCAACATGGCGCGAGAGAAATGTTATTTATATTTGAGCGCCGTCTCAGATTATTGCATGGTGTGCATTTTCCGTAAAGTTTTTTAAAATCTGACACAGCGGTTGCATTAAGAACAAGTGTATCTTTTAATTATATGTAAAACATGTATCTTTCATCAAAGTGTATGATGAGTATTTATGTTATTTGACGTGGCTCTGCAATTTCTCCGGATATTTTGGAGGCATTTCTGAACATGGCGCCAATGTAAACTAAGATTTTTGGATATAAATATGCACATTATCGAACAAAAAAAATACATGTATTGTGTAACATGATGTCCTATGAGTGTCATCTGATGAAGATCATCAAAGGTTAGTGATTAATTTTATCTCTATTTCTGTTTTTGTGACTCCCATCTTTAGCTGGGAAAATGGCTGTGTGTTTTTTTGAACTTGGTGGTGATCTAACATAATCATATGTTGTGTTTTCGCTGTAAAGCATTTTTTAAATCGGACACGATGGGTAGATTAACAAGATGTTTATCTTTCATTTGCTGTATTGGACTTGTTAATGTGTGAAAGTTACATATTTCCCAAAAATATTTTTGAATTTCCCGCGCTATCTTTTCAGCGGAATGTTGTGGGGGGATTCCGCTAGCAGGAACGTGTGTCCTAGAAAGGTTAACTCTTGACGCTAGGGGTCAGATTTTTTTGGGATTTTTTTGTAACGTTCCCAAGGTAAACGGACTATTTCTCAGGTCCAGATCGTAGAATATGCATATAATTACAGATTAGGATAGAAAACACTCCAAAGTTTCCAAAACTGTCAAAAATATTGTCTGTGAGTATAACAAAACAGATTTTGCAGGCGAAAACTGAGAAAATCTAACCCGGAAGTGATTTTTTAAATTTGTATCTGTGGTTTCATTTCCTGTCTTTCTTCCATTTAAAGGGGTATCAACCAGATTCCTTTTCGAATGGCTTTCCTCAGGCTGTGACCAGGCTTTAGACATAGTTTCAGGCTTTTATTTTGAAAAATGAGCGAAATTTTCCAAAACTAGTCAGGTGTCCTTTGATTATTTCCTGCGCACGAGAGGGGTAGCTCTCCATTTTCTTTCTCTCTTTTATTGAATAGGTTACGGTCCGGTTAAATATTATCGATTTGTATGTTAAAAACAACCTGAGGATTGATTATAAAAAATATTTGACATGTTTCTACGAACATTACGGATACTTTTTGTAATTTTCGTCGAACGGAAAGAGGCTGGTGTTTTCTGAACATAACGCGCAACCAAATTGTGTTTTTGTTATAAAAGTAATATTTATCGAACAAAAATAACATTTATTGTGTAACTGGGAGTCTCGTGAGTGCAAACATCCAAAGATTCACGAAAGGTACGATAATAGGGACATGCAAGCAACCTTCTTTCTGGATGAACCTACCGTATTGATGAATGAAGTGATGACTAAAGGATTTCCTCTTTGAATAAATGTAGTTATTTACATGGAGGATGCKTCCTAAGTATTTGCACAAAGCAACAGTTAATCTACACAATGATGAAGTGTTTGCAGGTGTTCAGGTGGGTTCAGAACAATTTATATATACTGTAAGATGAATCAAATGTTCTACTACAGTGGATGCTTGACTGCAGTTAATTAGTTATGCAATTTTAGAAGGTTGCAATGCATTATTAAACATATTAAAAGTATTATTGTCTGTAGTGATATTAGTCTCACATCCTTTACCACACAGCAAATTGGCCAATGTTACCTTGTGTTGATTTTTCAGTGTAACATGTCTAGTGTTGATTCAACAGTCATTGTTGTAAAAGAACCCAAGTGTTGGTGTTAATAACCAGTGTTCWACCAAAACCACGCACGTCATTATCATATTTCCCAGCATGCTCTATTGCTGGTAGATTTTTAAAAAATGTGTTTGTTTTAATATCTATGGTTTTGCATGTACATTGATTAATTAATCTTATGCTACTCAAATATAAATAACATATATTTTTTWACTAATCCACCCGTTACTGAAATGGTTGTATCAGTTAAGATGGTATAAGTAGTCTCATGTCATCATCTTTCCAACCTGGCAGTCATTTTGAATGCAGGATGCGATTGAGAAACAAAATACAAATGTTGCATATCCAAACTCTGGTTGATTTCACGAGGACTTACACAAGTTTGCAAGCAATCGTAACTTGCAGGCCTAATAAACATGAGTTTCAGGGCACTGATTTAAAATAGTGATGGGTCATTCGCGAATGATTCGGCTCTAAGAGCCGGCTCTTGTAGGTGAATGTTGGGAGCTGGCTCGCATATCAGAAGAGCCGAATCTATTTATAAAAATATTTAAAAAATTWGATATGAATAATCTAAATATTTAAATTAATASAATTAACTAATTCAAAGAATGAAAAAATATATAAAATAATATAGGCATAAATGYTCAAGCGCACACATATTCGTTCTGTCTGCTCAGACTAACAGCCTCACCTGTTGTTCCTGTCAATCAGACACGCAGTGCCAACCAATGAACCAAAGATGCATGAGGGAGGGCCGAGCCAACTCACTCACAGTCACACACTTAGCAGCCGAGGAGAGAGAGGAAGKACAGCTGTRAAAACAACAGCTGGAAAATGAGTCAGAAGCACAGTAGCATTTGGATGCATTTTAATAATGTAGACAATGTTAGAGCACAGTGTAGAATTTGCCAAAACAAAATCTCATATACAGCCGGATCTACGCACAACCTACACCGGCATATGCGAACTGTGCACCCAACTGTGAAGCTAGCTGTAGCGGAGCTTCGAGAAACTAGCGGGCCTGCTAGTGATAGTGACAGCCAAGTAGACCTACTAGTGACAGCCAAGTAGACCTACTCCGCGACCCACAGCAACTTAGTCTTCTATGGACCAGTTTATGCCAGTAGCAAAACAAGGCTAAATTGATATTGCATTGACTAAAATGATTGCCACCGATTTCAAGCCATTTTCGATCGTGGAGGCCAGAGGTTTTAGCAATAATCTAAATCCAAAGTACACAATTACAAGCAGGAAAACCCTTTCAAAATCACTTATTCCACAACTGTACGAGAGTACAMAGGCTTCAGTGCGGGAAAGAGTCCAAAAAGCTACTGCTGTTTGCTTTACCACTGACTGCTGGACATCAAGGGTAACCACTTCTTACATGTCGGTTACATGTCACTTCATTGAAGATTTTTTGACGTCTAGCTGTCTTCTGGACTGCTTTGAGTTCAGCGAYAGACACACCTCAGAGAACTTGGCAGAGGAACTGTTGAGAGTGGCCAGAGAATGGAAAGTAGATGGAAAAGTGGTCTGTTGTGTTAATGACAATGCATCTAAAATAACCAAAGCCATTAAAATGTTTAAATGGACCCAGTGAAGCCAGAGCGATTGATGAGGCTCTTCAAAGAATAACCTCAGCAGCAGGGAGGGACAGCCCCAGCAGTCATCTGGCTCAGTCACCAGGGCAACAGGAAGAAGAGGGATCAGATGGAGCAGAAGCACCAGAAGTAGTGCCGCAAGCATCTGCTGTCTGGATGCCRTTTGAGGAGAGAGCAACTGGGGATGCAGCACGAAGGAATCCCTCAGCAGATGCCATAATGGAGGTCCGATCCTATTTGGAGGAGCCCCTCCWCCAAAGATCTGCAGATCCTCTGAGCTGGTGGAAGAACAAGGCCTCTGTCTACCCACGGCTTACGAAAGTCATGACAGGGAGTCTCTGCATAGTGGCCACATCCGTTTCCATCTGAGAAGGTCTTCTCGAAACCAGGACAAATAATTACTGGGAGAAGAAACCGCATCAGCCCCTTGAAAGTGAGGCAGCTTTCTGAATCCAAATCTCTCAAAAAAGCACAATATGGTCAGCATTGTGCTGCTGGTTATAACATGGCAATAAAGAAGAGAGAGAAAAGAGGGACCAGTTTAATGTTTTAAGGGGGATGCTGCAATTTTGCACATTGTTATTTATTTTTCTTTGATATGGTTCAGAATTCTATTATTATGTTGTTCAGATTGTATTTGTTTGAATTGTTACATTTATATGCACTTTGTTTATATACATTAAAAAAGTTATACTTTAAATGCACATGTGTAATWACATCCTTCTTTTTTACATTTATTTCAATTTGTGGGATGCTGCAGTTTTGAAAATTGTTATTTATTTTTCTTTGATATGGTGCAATATTCTATTATTCTGTTCAGATTGTACTAATTTTGAATGGTTCGATTTTTTGCACTTTGTTTATATACATTAAAAAGTTATACTTTAATGCAAATGTTTAATATAATTATTTTTCATAACAAACCAATGCATTTTTAAAAACATTGTGGTTAAGGTAGAGTATGATTTCATTTAATGAGAATTGTTTTCACACCAATCATAGTCAAATTATCGCAAACTGTTTGACTTGAAAAAATACTTTTGGCAGTCAAAAGTTCCGGCTCTTTTTGGTGTATGTGAAGGAGAGGAGACAGGTTAAATAATGCTTTTTAAGCCTTGAGACAATTGAGAATGTGTGCCATTCAGAGGGTCAAGGATTTAAGCTCCTTTGACTGGGGTATGGTAGTAGATGCCAGGCACACCGGTTTGAGTGTGTCAAGAACTGCAGTGCTGCTGGATTTTACAAGCTCAACAGTTTCCCATGTGTATCAAGAATGGTACTCAACCCAAAGGACGTCCAGCCAACGTGACACAACTKYGGGAAGCATTGGAGTCAACATGGTCCAGTATCTCTGTGGAAAGCTTTTGACACCTTGTAGAGTTCATTCCCCAATGAATTGAGGCTGTTCTGGGTGCAACTCAATAGTTTGAAGGTGTTCCGAAGGTTTTGTACACTCAGTGTATGTTTCCCCTTTCATCTGTGTCTGGTGTTAGCTAGTGACTGACTAGCTAGGTCTTCAGCCAGCATGGAACAAAATGGGGGAAGGGTCATTCAAAACTCCGACGCAGTTTTCAGGTCAACACATGCATCAGTGCTGCTGTGAACAGCATCATCAGTGACATGCCAAAACTGGAGATGTATATGTATTTTCAAAATGATATAATTGATGTCATTTTGATGTTGTTTGAGTTTCTTTGTGTATCACCACATTTATTTTAGACGATTTACTGCATCCAAGTTGCTTGACATAGGTGTTTCAAAGAGCTGTCAGTCAAGTTGAGCTTATGCATGTAAGCTTCCCGACCACTCGGGCCTGTCTTTTCAAACTTCCTGGTAGTTTCCCATGAGAGAAAAAGTACTTTTSAGAATGACTCTTCAGGACCTTTAACACTGAAAAGTCTGGACCCATATAGACATTGGACCAGTATTACAGTACATTTATCACTTTAAGTTTTGATTTAACCCTGGATAATTTGCTGTACAATTTCTCTGCTAAACCAGTGAGTATAGATGCAAAAAAAAGTAATGTACAGACATATACTCTAACATCTGTTTATAAGAATCCCCACCATATTTTATTTACAGGCAAATTGTCATACTGAACAACAATTGAGCATTTAAGATGCGTGAACCTTGAGCATCAATAGCAGTGATATCATCTTTGACTTTCAAGGCCAGGGTTTCAATGATGTCATCCCCACAGTGACCGTACGTACATATCCCAACCAGAAGCCATTGATTACAGGCAACATCCACACCGAGCTAAAGGCTAGAGCTGCCACTTTCAAGGAGCGGGACACTAATCCGGACGCTTTTAAGAAATCCCGCTATGCCCTCAAACGAACCATCAAACTGCAAAGCGTCAATACAGGACTAAGATTGAATCCTAATACACCAGCGCTGACACTCATCGGATGTGGCAGGGCTTGCAAACTATTACATACTACAAAGGTAAACCCAACCGTGAGCTGCCCAGTGACACAAGCCTACCAGATCGTCTAGATGCCCTTTATGCTCTCTTCGAGGAAAGCAACAATGAAGCATGCATGAAAGCACCAGCTGTTCTGGACGACTGTGTGACTCTCCGTAGCTGATGTGAGCAAGACCTCWAAACAGGTCAACATTCACAAGGCCGCGGGGCCAGACGGATTACCAGGACGTGTACTCAGAGCAAGCGCGGACCAACTGGCAAGTGTCTTCACTAACATTTTCAACTTCTTCCTGACCTAGTCTGTAGTACCTACATGTATCAAGCAGGACCACCATAGTCCCTGTGCCCAAGAAAGCGAAGGTAACCTGCCTAAATGACTATCGCCCTGTAGCACTCACATCGGTAGCCATGAAGTGCTTTGATAGGCAGGTTATGGCTCACATCAACACCCTCATCCCGGAAATCCTAGACCCATTCCAATTCACATACCACCCCAACAGATCCACAGATGACGCAAACTCAATTGCACTCCAYACTGCCCTTTTCCACCTGGACAAAAGGAACACCTATGTGAGAGTCCTGCTCATTGACTACAGCTCAGCATTCAACACCATAGTGCCCACAAAGCTCATCACTAAGCTAAGGATCCTGGGACTAAATGCATCCCTCTGCAACTGGATCCTGGACTTCCTGACGGACCACCCCCAGGTGGTAAGGATAGGTAACAACACATCAGACATGCTAATCCTCAACACGGGGGCCCTTCAGGGGTGCGTGTTTAGTCCCCTCCTGTACTCCCTGTTCAACCATTGATTGCATGGCCAAGCACGACTCCAACACCATCATTAAATTAGCTGACGACACAACGCTAGTAGGCCTGATCCCCGACAATGATGAAATAGCCGATAGGGAGGAGGTCAGAGACCTGGCCGTGTGGTGCCAGGACAACAACCTTTCCCTCAACGTGCACAAAACAAAGGAGATGATCGTGGACTACAGGAAAGGGAGAGCCAAACATGCCCCTATTCACATCGATGGGGCTATAGTGGAGCATGTAGAGAGTTTCAAGTTCCTTGGTGTCCACATCTCCAACAAACTATCATGGTCTAAACACACCAATAGAGTCGTGAATAGGGCATGACAATGCCTTTTCCCCCTTCAGGAGACTGAAAAGATTTGACATGGGTCCCCAGATCTTCAAAAAATTCTACAGCTGCACCATCGATAGCATCCTGAGCGGTCGCATCACCGCCTGGTATGGCAACTGCTCAGCATCCAACCGTAAGGCGCTACAGAGGGCAGTGCGTACAGCCCAGTACATCACTGGGGCCAAGCTTCCTGCCGTCCAGGACCTACAGTATATACTAGGCGGTGACAAGATTTTGGGCCTTCCTCTGACAAAGACTCCAGTCATCCAAGTCATAGACTGTTCTCTCTGCTACCACACGGCAAGCGATACCAGAGAACCAAGTCTAGGTCCAAAAGACTCCTGAACAGGTTCTACCCCCAAGCCATAAGACTGCTGAACAATTAATCAAATGGCCACCCAGACTATTTGCATTGACATCCCCCACCTTTGTTTTTACACTGTTGCTACTCGCTGTTTATTGTGTATACATAGTCACTTTACCTCTACCTACATGTACAAATGACCTGAACTAACCTGTACCCTCGCACATTGACTCGGTACCGGTAACCCCTGTATACAGCCTCATTATTGTTATTTTGTATTACTTTTTTTATGTTATTTATTTTTCCCTTTTGTTTATTTAGTAAATATTTTCTTAACTCTATTTTCATACAACTGCATTGTTGGTTAAGAGCTTGTAAGTAAGCATTTCACGGTAAGGTCTACACCTGTTGTATTTGGCGCATGTGACAAATAAAATGTGATTTGATTTTATTACAACGCTACACATGCTTGTGTGTTGGGGAAGATTACACACATGCACACTTGTATTGCTGTCATTTGTCATTTTGACATGTTTCTGATAGCACTGCACACAAGGCAGGATTTGAGGATTTTATCACTCTATTGAAAATGAGCTAAGGTCTTAGTCCTTTCATGTGATTATGTTTAGACAATATGATGAGACTCCCTACAGTTTCTAGTCATTTGGAATATGGAACAATGTTTGTTAGGCCATTAGCAACATCACAGAGATTTTATTTTTCAGAAAAAGCCTAGTTTACTAAAGGATGTTTACATATGGAACTCATTCAGCAGGCACTCTGCTGGAACACAAATAGCCAAATTTGTCCTATCATGACCTGCCTTTTGATTCTCTTTTGATTATTTTCTATATTATTGTAATGTAATGGACTTATGACATTTATTTAGTGTTGTTGTTTAGTGAAGTTTCTGGGGAAACTATTCTCTTGAATATCTTACTTTTACTGTTGCCGGTATTCAATCAATTAAAGACATTTACAGCATTGTGTCCCAGGGAAGGAGTTGACACTTGATTGAAAAACTGGCAGTCCCTTGTCCTGTCCTATTCAGTTCTGATGGCAAACCTGTCTGCAAAGTCACACAACACGACTGTTTCAACCAGCTGTGTAACTGGGAAGTTGTTGCCTGTACTTTTGTCTTTACAGCCTACAATTATGCTCTTTTGTTATCGGCAAATTATGTCCCAAAATACGTTGGAATATTAGGTGAGCAGACCTTCGTCCTTGGGAATGTTGACAATGAGGACATACATCATTAGCCCACAGAACATCCATCTGGTCTGGGGCCATATAAAAAAGTGCACATCCTTTCCTCCTGTCACTCCAGGCAATTTTCATAAGAAGGTGTTCATGGCATATACAGAGTGGGGGGGCTCACAAAGTGTGTTTCATTACCGCAGCGACAAGCCCATAAGGAGAAATAAGGAGAAATAAGTGAGGGGTGGCAAAAAGACAAATGATTATAGATGATATCTACAAGTAGAAAGGATAAATGATGTGTGAATTAATATGTACTGTAGCATCATGGCAGATTATTTCCCCCGTGACCCCCTTTCCCAGAGAGACCTCTCAATGGATCCAATCAATCAGCACAGACTCATGAGCTAAGCGCTATAAACAGACGCCAAAATTTTCCCTATTATCATAACACAGATGAGCTTAGCTTCTTTGCATGGGTAACAGGAATTAGACACAAACAAATGGCATAAATACAAATCAATCATTCAAATGGTATTTTATTAAAGGATTTATTCAGTGTTGCAAATTATGTATGCCAATTAAGTGTAAATACAGTGCCTAGTGAAAGTCTGCACACCCCTTACATAGTCTACATTTTGCTGCCTTACAATTTAATCTAAAAATGGATTTAATTGGATTTGCTTTCATACAGGTCTACACAACCTGCTCCACATTTTCAAAGTGAAATATAATTATAGAAAATTGTCCAAATTAATAAAATAAAATAAAAACCTTAGATTTCATGATTGCTTATGTCTTCACAGTTAATACTTAGTGGAATCACTTTTGGCAGCCATTACATCTGTGAATGATTTTTAGATTTTTAAGATAAGATTCTACCAGCTTTACACTAATCTTACGGTAACATATATTCTTTGTTTTTGTAAAAATGTCTCAAACTCAGTAAATTTGGTTGGGAATCATTGATGGACAGCAATACGTTGTTCAAACGTTGTCTTTGATTTTCAAGCAAAATTAAGTCATGACTGAGACTGGACCACTCAGTATCACTCAACACCTCTTGAAAAGCCATTCTGGTGTGTCTTTTAGCATTAGAATGTGTTTAATTTTCCCTCTGAGAAATGCAACTCTATCCCAGGGTTAGGTATTCAGAGGACTGATGCGGGTTTTCCTCTAACATTTTACCTGGGCGTTGCTCCTTTCATGTTTCTTTTGATCCTTACAAACTACCCTGCCAGTGACAAGCATACCCATAACATGATACTGCCACAAACCTGAAAATACAGAGAAGTTTTCTCTGTGTTGTATTGGATTTGACCGAAACCTGGAGTTTTTAATTTGGGCCCAAAAGTTTATTTCTTTACAATGTTGTCTTCCAGTATTACTTAATGACCTTGATGCAAACAGAATGGATGATTTGGAGTGGATTTTTTTTAACACAGGCTTCCTCTTTTTCACTTTGTCTAAAGGCCAGTCATGTGGAGTTGCAATGTCCTTGATCCTCTTTATTCTCAAGTATTGTGGTGGCAGCATCATGTTATTGATGACATCAGTCCCTGCCAGCTTGTTACTGGCAGGGACTGGGGAGTTTGTCGGGATGAAAATAAATTTAAAAGGAGCAAAGCCAAGGTAAAAAGTTAGAGGAAAACTCACCATAGTCTTCTGAAAACCAAACCCTGGGATAGTTTTATTTTTCAGCGGGATAATTACACAAATTGAAATGCCAAAGACTTCCAATAGGTGTTAAGTGTTCCTGAACAGTCCAGTTTTAGTCCTGACTTGAATTTTCTTGAAAATCAGAAACAAGCTTTGAATATTGATGTCCATCAATGATTCCCAACCAAACTTACTGAGCAAAACAATGGATATACAGTATGTTGCCCTAGAGGTGTGGAAAGTCGGTAGAATCTTATTCAAAATGACTCACAGCTGTAATGGCTGCCTAAAGTCCTTTCACCAAGGTATTAACTCTGGGGTGTGAATACATACGCAATCAATACATMTTCATTTGTATTTTTTTATTAACTACGACAATTCTATAATTGTTCTTTCACTTTGAAATGTGGAGCAGGTTGTAATTATAGAAGCTTTTCTTGTGCTTCAAATTGAATCAATGAATACATTTGTCAAGGAAGGGTCTTTCTTCTTCCTGGATAACTTTGATTTGAATTTTTACGTCTATTAGAGACATGAAATTTGAAGCCCGAGCCCTACCCATGCCCGCGACATTCAGGCCTTACTCTACCCAGGTTCGATTGCTTGTGCAGAATTTAAGGCCCTGCCCGAAACCTTAGCTGCTCCTATCTGTCTGTCACTTGCTTCTGTGCACTGCTTGCTCTGCATGCACTCTGCTCATGGCGGCTCTGCGTCTGTGAGTATTCATAGCAACGGCTCCGCTTGGGCTGTTCTGCTCAATAACAAGATATTAGAGAGTTGTTAGCCAATAACTACTTTTCGTCACTCCAAACTCTGACAAAACTCAAGGAATATTATTTTTTTCTGTGAAATAATCTCTCCTGTCTAATATTTGACGAGGAACTACTTCTGACATACTTCTGCTCAGCTTCGAAATGTTAGTGATCAATTTAGTGATTCCCGAGCCCTCACTGTACCCTAGTTATTTAATTTTTTTAAACAGCTCAACCTGTCCCTAACCTGATGTACAATGTTGGGGCCTGTCGAGCTCAGGTCGGGTAGCAGAGCTCTAAGGTGTATGAATGTTTGCATATTTGTGTGACGAGTAACCTTGCCTGACACCTGATGACTAGTGTTAGTTCTCTGAGCTAATACCTAGGCTTTAGATCAGTCTTTTGACGCACAAGAGACCCAGGTTCAAAACCAGTCGGACACACCACTGGTGTACCGGACACACCACTGGTTTACCGGGGACACCTCCGTAGCCCTCGCGAGCCGGGGGGCACATCTGTCTGTCATTGATGTCTATTTTATTTAATAAACCTCCAAAAAGTAATTCATAAACCTTTTTAATTTTCATATGTACTAAGTGTTTGTTTCTTGGGCTTCAGGAATGTGACTGAACAAGTACCTCAGTCCTTGAAAAAGAAAATATTCAACTGGGATATCAGTGAACGAATGCTGTGGTCAAGGCTACGACGGCGCCAGTGCACTGAGTGGAGCTTACTCAGGTGTTAAAAATCGCATATCAGACTGAGAGCTGTGATAGAAAAATTTGGTATTTACCTGATTTGTTTGATATTAATGGTTAACCATCAATATTTAACTAATAGTAAGATAGTTTTGTTCTACTAATGCTGTGTCTTTATAATCTCTACTCTAGCTTCCTACAGGTAGTCTGGGCATATGGTCAAATTGAAAATGTTTTTTTCTCGCGATAGCTTGAGCTGACATTGACTTGGTGATAAAAACCTAAAGCCGGCATTCCATAGACAAGATGTGGTGTGTTTGACTCAGATAGAGATAGCCTAGAAGAGTTTAGAACAATCCCTCATTGTCTCATCTTCCTGGCATCAGGGAAACTAAGCCGGGTTGGGGGTTAAAACAACACCCCTCTTGCAAATGACCACAGGATAAACCCAAAGTGGTGGTGCCCCCAATTGGCATGGGAGGGGTGGAACCAGCCATGACTAAGCATTCTTAGTGTCAGCTATAGAAAAACTCTGCATTGTCTGTAAAGGTTTGGCTACTCGGCACAACAGTCAAGAGTGTTGGGTTGACTGGTCTCATTATTGCAATAATTAATCAAAATGAAATCAAGTTGATTGTTTGAAGAAATTACAATTTCCACAACATTTTTGGCGACGAGGATGGAATCTGCAACTTCACCTGTTGACCGCTCTGGGTAAACTGTGCACAGGGGATCAGAAATTGTAATCTCTGGGAAAACCACACATATTACTGTGCAGTTGGACCCGCCTAAGATCTGAGAGGAAGCGGGCACGGGTGGATGCCAGATCTCGGACATAGTACTGAGAGAGGTAGACTTGGACAATCTATCATTAAGTGATGAAATTAKAAAGACAAAATGTAAATTATAAAAACGTAAAAGTCCCTGTTGAGGGTACGCTCAGAGTGAGGTCTTCCTTAATTAAGAGGGCCACAGCTGAGGTAACTAGCAGAACTGAGTTGAGTTGATAAGAGTGTTCTTAAGTGAGGTATCCTTGGGCATGATTGTTAATTAGCCAGTTGCGGGCAACCAAAAGTCCAGATCTGTTCTACTGAGTTGATCACAGTAGGACTGGCGAGGTTATTGTGGAGTGAAGTACTAGAGCGCGGGTAATCTTGCGAGAGAACCCTGCTTGGTGAAGCTTATTGAACGAGGGACTAGAGTGCAGGTGACACCTTGCGAGGGGATCTGGCTTGATGAAGTTCAAATTATAACATGTAATGTATTGATAAAATGTTTTGTTAAGATGTAACTGTGAGTTGCCAGGAACTAACCCTGAGATAGAAATGTGAAATTATTCCTGCAGGTTATAAAAAAAATATTGTAGAAAACAACGAATTGATTAAGTATGTTTTGGGAACAGTACTCTGTGTCCTGTGAATGTGATGTGTGAGTGTGGAAATAAGTGTTAATCTGACATTTGGATAATAAGATATAGAAATGTGTATAATAAACTGATTAACCTCTAATTCCTCCCAAACCCGGATCCGGGAGCACCCCCCACAGTAAAAAAGCTGACTAGCATAGCGTAGCATAGCGTCACAAGTAAATACTAGCATCTAAATATCATTAAATCACAAGTCCAAGACACCAGATGAAAGATACACATCTTGTGAATCCAGCCATCATTTCTGATTTTAAAAATGTTTTACAGGGAAGACACAATATGTAAATCTATTAGCTAACCACGTTAGCAAAAGACACAACTTTTTTTACTCCACCAGTTTTTTACTCCATCAGTAGCCATCACTAATTCGACCAAATAAAGATATAAATAGCCACTAACCAAGAAACAACTTCATAAGATGACAGTCTGATAACATATTTATTGTATAGCATATGTTTTTTTAGAAAAATGTGCATATTTCAGGTATAAATCACAGTTCTACATTGCAGCTGCAATCTGAAATTACAGAGACCAACGTCAAATACCTAATTACTCATCTTAAAACATTTCTGAAAAATACACAGCGTACAGCAAATGAAAGCCCAACATCTTGTGAATCCAGCCAATATGTCAGATTTTTTAAGTGTTTTACAGCGAAAACACAATATAGCATTATATTAGCTTAGCACAATAGCCAGAAACACAAGCAATTTACCAGCAGCACAGGTTAGCGATCGTAACAATACAGCAAAAGATATATCATTTTTGACTAACCTTGATATACTTCGTCAGATGACAGTACTGTAACATCATATTACACAATGCATATAGGTTTTGTTCGAAAATGTGCATATTTAGCAGCACAAATCGTGGCTATACAATGTGATCAGTGGCAACAGGTCATGCATTCTGGCCGGCGCCATCTTGGAAAGGCACCTAAGTTTACGATTATTTATCGATTAGATTGACTAAAAAATACAGGTTGGACAGCAAATGAAAGATGCATTAGTTATTAATGCAACCGCTGAGTTAGATTTTTAAAATTAGACATACAGTGTGCGTTACAGCCAGACCAGTGCCAAAATTAATGGCGGACAAATCATTTTACATTTTTCCACAGAAATACTAATTAACATCATAAACATCATAAATGGACGAGCTTCCATCAGAGTCTTGGGCAAGTTGTCCTTTGTCCAAAATAATCGTTGCTCGGTTGTAGAACGTCCTCTTCAACTTTGGAAATAGCAGCAAACATTAGCTATGTGGCGCAGACATGCCCAAATCTTCAAAACGCAATACTAAGGAAATTCCGAAAATCGCAAAATACATAACTATATATATATAACTCGGTTTAAAATAACTTCGTTATGATGTTTCTAACACCTATATCGAATTAAATCAGAGCAGGATATATCTAAGGCCGATAACTTGAGCTTTTCAGAACGCCATGCTGAGGTCCTGCTTTGCSCMATGACGAACAATGAAAAGAGTGCACCCCCCATGCCATGGGCTTTTATATGGTCTCAGATCTGCCTAGAAACTCCATTCCAATTCTCATTGGTTACTGACATCCAGGGGAAGGCGGGTGCAGTTCATGTCGACCCATAGGATACATACAGAGTTTTAAACTGATCCTAGAACAGAGTCAACATTTTCAGATTTTGCAGTACCTGTCAGGAATTTCGCTGCCAAACGAGTTCTGTTTCACTCAGAGAAATAATTCAAACGGTTTTAGAAACTAGAGAGTGTKTTCTATCCAATAGKAATAATAATATGCAWATTGTACGAGCAAGAATTGAGTACGAGGCAGTTTAATTTGGGAACGATAAATGACAAAGTTGAAACAGCACCCCCTAGATTGAGAAAAGGTTAATTAAGGGAGCTTCCACATTAAATAGGGCCTGGTAACTTTAGTTTGTATCTACCCTACATTATGAAGATGTGGTAGTGTTTTTAATGCTATGTTTGATTTATTTTGAGTGGTCTATTGTCATTTGGTTCTATTGGGTTTTTCACAGTTAGAGAAAATGTATCTTAAAGGGGCACACACATGATATTTTTTATTTTCAGATTTTTCATTGAACACATGATTTATTTTGATAAGAAATGTACTGAAAAAACTTACTGTGAACCTGGGATCTCAAATGTTTGACTGTTTTTAAATACTTAGTCTGATAGAGAAAGAAACACTTATTTGAAGGTTTTGAATGACCTCTGACCTCCGTCCTGGCTTTCTAGTGTGGTTTGATCACCCTCACTGGGAAGTTGAGAGATGATTTAAAGGTCATATGTAATACTGATTTGAAGGATATTTGTAATACTGATTATTATGGAAACGTTTATAATGAATAGTTATATGTGTGATTCCGACCACGAGAAGGATAGACCTGTCTCTAGTCTATTTTTACTATGAATTTATAGGTATAAAACATATTTATGGAGTTATTAATGCAAGTACATAATTTGATTTGCGGTGTTGTTGTTTTTTTTACACATTGATCACATTGTGAGTCATGTGTCAAAATAGGGGAATGACCAGTCCTTTGAGGTTTTTGGATTGAAGTGTACACACCTTGAGTGATATGTAGGAATGTATCGAGTGATATATGAAGGAGTGTATTGTTGCTCTGTTTGTTTGTTTTGTTTGATAAATCTCACCAGATTGGGTCTGCTGGATGATCGGGATAATATCCTGACCCTGTGACTCTGCGATGAGGTTGACAGTGTGATAAGCCAATTTCGATTTTTTTTTTAACAGAATGTGTTATTCTCTTTGACATGTGTTTTAGAGATTTGCATTGGGAATATTGGTACAGTCAATGCTTGTCTGGATTTCCTGAATCAGAAATTAATTGAATTGAATTGTTGTTCTGATCTGTCCTTTCTCGAGGTTATGGTGAAAATGACTACAGATGGTATCTAGATGCATGGAAGGGATAATTTGACCACACGGTGTGGACCTCAAAACCCCATCTAACCGGCTGAAGAAATGACATTCAATACGGCCCTGTCTTGCACCACTTCTACCTACAGACCTGTGTCCGAGCCAGCAACCGGTGTACAGCATCCAATTGAAGCTATCAACTGCCTTTTCTATCATGCTTTTCACTCTGGAATGTAACAGGAGTCCACGTGGAGTGAGCCTGAAGAGAGATCCGTTCCAAAACTTCTCTCATGTTGCTAGTATACTGGTTGGCAAATGGACAAGACATAATAGGTGTTGTGGTGGGGCTCAAGTGAGACWTTAGTCTGTTTGCGAAAATGAAATTATTCCTGAAACATTGAAATTGGGACATTATCATGGGCCATCCACTTTGAACTGTGAAGCTATCTGAAGAAGAAAATGAAGAGATGTCAGAAGATTGAGTGCCAGGGAAGGAAGGGGTTGGTTGTGCCTGTATTTGATTTAGACTTCTCTAAAATTGTTATTTGGGGTATCAGGTTGATTGTGGAGGTTTACACGCTGCTATATTTATAGTAATTTAGGCTAAGAATGCATTGAGATACTGATCTGTAATTATAATTGAGATGAGAAAGTTAATACTGGAATTAAAGGATAATTATATTGTATGTTAACCTCTCTGGGATATGTGGGACGCTAGCGTCCCAACTGTCCAACATCCAGTGAAAATGCAGAGCGCCAAATTCAAATAAATTACTATAAAAATGTAACTTTGATGAAATCACACATTCAATATACCAAATTAAATATACACTTGTTGTGAATCCAGCCAATTCGTCAGATTTCAAAAATGCTTTACAAGCAAACAAACACAGACCATCATATTTTAACCCTCCAGGTGCAACACAAAACTCTAAAATATAATTCATGCCTTACCTTTGACGAGCTTCTTCTGTTGGCACTCCAATATGTCCCATGAACATCACAAATGGTCCTTTTGTTCGATTAAAAACCGTAGATATATATCCAAAATGTCTATTTATTTGGCGCGTTTGATCCAGAAAAACACCAGTTCCAACTTGCGCAACGTGACTACAAAATATCTCAAAAGTTACATGTAAGCTTTGTCCAAACATTTCAAACTACTTTTGTAATACAACTTTAGGTATTTTTTACGTAAATAATCGATAAAATTGAAGACGGGATATACTGTGAGGAAAATACCGGAGGAAAACAAAGTGGACCGTGCTTTCAGGTCACGCGCCTCTAACAAAGAGTACACTTCCCTCTACCCTCAATCTGAACAGTGTTACTTCTTCATTTCTCAAAGAAAAAACCTCAACCAATTTCTAAAGACTGTGGACATCCAGTGGAAGCGATAGGAACTGCAAGAAGGTCCCTTAGAAATCTGGATTCCCAATGAAAACCCATTGAAAAGAGAGTGACCTCAAAAAAGAAAAAATCTGAATGGTTTGTCCTCGGGGTTTCGCCTGCCAAATAAGTTATATTATACTCACAGACATGATTCAAACAGTTTTAGAAATRTCAGAGTGGTTTCTATCCAAATCTATTAATAATATGCATATCTTAGGTTCTGGGCCTGAGTAGCAGGCAGTTTACTTTGGACACGCTTTTCATCCGGACGTGAAAATACTGCCACCTATCCCAGAGAAGTTAATATAAATGTAATACATTCTACCAGGATCGATGTGTGTTAAGTTGAGAGTTTTAATTTTGAGTGATAGAATCAATGTGAATCACTGAGCAACGTCATTCAACATTTTGGTTGGATAATTATTGGGTTTTAATTATGTTTTGGAAACGGAATGATTTTTAAAACTGACTGATTGATTTAATACATTTTTAGTATATGAAAAACKATATGAGCGCAGCAATTAATGTATTATGAATAGATTGTTTTGATTGTTGTTATGCTTACATGTGGAAAGAAGTTGTGTACCAAAGAGATTTATACTATTTTCAGCATGCCCTGGTGAATGGAGAGGATGAACTCTGATCCTGAGAGTGAAACTGATCCTAATCTATTTGATTTATATCCATTACCAAATTGCAATTTGTAATAATAATACTCAGGAACTATAGCAGGTTTGCGCCAATGGCACATAGCCATAGGTGTTGCCTTATACTTAGTGGTATCATGATGCTTGTCCTGGGTCATGTTCATTAGGCACACAACAGAAGATATGTTACTTAAACCGGGGGTCACTACCTGGATTTGTCCGACAAGATATATTAATTTTAGTTTCTACCATGCTGACCAATATCAGCATGTGATCAGTATGTGATCAGTATCAACATGATTATTTGTTTCATGCTGATGAAAAATATACTCTGATTTAGATTGCTGAGAATTTCTTAACAATATTTTAATGTCTTTTTAAACCTTGGAATTATTTATTTTAAGTTGAGAGAAATCTCAAAATGGGGGGAATGTCATAGAATAAGTATGTATTTACCTGATTTATTTGATATTAATGGTTAACAATTAATATTTAACTAATAGTAAGATATTTCTGTTCTACCAATGCTGTGTCTTTATGGTCTCCACTCTAGCTTCCTGCAGTTAGTCTGGGTGTATGGTCAAGGAAAATGGGTTTTGCTAGAGATAGCTTGAGTCTATCCTGCTCATTGGTAGCCACAGATTTCAGCAAAGCATTTGACAAGGTCAGCCATAGTACTGTCATCAAAAATATCCTGTCAATGGGGGTGAGGCCTGAAATAGTCCCATGGATTTGTGACTTTATCTCTGACAGGAGAAACGGGTGCTCTATCGTGTTGCCTTATCTGAATGGGAGTACTTCACATGTGGGGGACACTCCTTGGCTTTGTCCTTGCCCTAATCAATGATGTTGTACATTAAGCCGCCAACCCTGTGTGGAAATATGTTGATGACATGAATCTGCTTGAAACCAGAAAACTGAACCAACCATCATCAATGCAAAAGCAACTTGGCGAGCTCAGCACCTGGACCTCTACCAATGACATGCTCCTCAATGACAAGAAATGTGTAGTGATGCATGTCACCTTCTCTAAAAACACACCCCCTGCACCACCCTTATTCATCAAAGGTGTCCCCCTGTCAGAGACATCAAAGGTCAGTGTGTGGGTTTCACTGTCCAGCAGGTCCTGTGCTGGAGCAGCCAGGTTGACACCATAACCACAAGCAGGAAGCTGTTCCTCCTCAAGCGCATTAAACACTTCTCTGTAACCACAGCAGACCTACTGTCCATCTACATCGGCTACTTAAGACCAGTTCTGGAGTATGCTGTCCCAGCCTGGCACCCCAGTCTCACTCARACCCTGACTGCTCAGCTGGATTGTGTCCAGAACAATTCTGGGCGGGTCGTACACCAGCTACCGGGAGCTCTCGAAACCCTCGGAATCATGGCCTTGTAGAGCAGACAGGAGCATATCTGCCTGACATTTGCTAAATCCATAGCATCMTTCTCTGTTTGAGCCGGGTGTTTGAGTAGGCTAAACTAGATAGCTAGTGAATGCAGCGATGTAAGCCAAATCTTTTCAGCCTCATTAGTTTTTTTTGGAGTGAGATCTTAGTACCAGCATCGTTTGGGGTGTTAAATAGACAGTTATGAAACATAGAGATGAATACTCTCTTGGTAAATAGTATGGTCTACAGCGTAAATAGTATGGTCTACCTTGTTCAGCCATGACTCCGAAAAGCATAATATAGTACAGTTCTTCATGTCCCGTTGATAGGATAGTCTCAGACAAAGCTCATCCAGTTTGTTCTCCAGCGACTGCATATTCGGCAGAGGGTAGGGGCGGCCTATTCACTCATCGCCATAGTCTCATAAATGTGTCCGCATGGCGTCCTCTATAGCAACATTTTTTCATCTTCCGAGTGTCAGGGATTAGGACCTGGTCCGAGGTTGCTGAAAAATGGTTAAGATCAGCGCAAAAAAAAACACAAAATAGGTCAGGAGCCCGTAAAACAGCGGCTTTGCATCCCAGCGCCATCTTAGAACCCATTACTACTACTACTATCTTTAATTGAGCTTCTCATTCTCCTTAATTGCCGGGTTGCATTATCAACAGTCCCTTATCTCTGGTATATCTTAGCATGCATCATTCAAGACTAAGTTTAAATTGTGTGCAGCGCAATGGACATACACTACATTGCCAAAAGTATCTGGACATTGCAACACTTACTACCGAGTTCCAAACGGCCTCTGGAAGCAACGTCGGCCCAGTAGCTGTTCATCAGGAGCTTTGTGAAATGGGTTTCCATTGCCGAGCAGCCCCACACAAGTCTAAGATCACCATGCGCAATGCCAAGCGTCAACTGGAGTGGTGTAAAGTTTGCCGCTATTGTACTCTGGAGCAGTGGAAACGCGTTCTCTGGAGTGATCAAACACGCTTCACCATCTGGCAGTCCGACGGCCTAATCTGAGTTTGGCGGGAGAACAGGAGAACGCTACCTGCCCGAATGCAAAGTGCCAACTGTAAAGTTTGGTGGAGGAGGAATAATGCTTTTGGGCTGTTTTTCATGGTTAGGTCCCTTCGTTTCAGTGAAAGGAAATCTAAACGCTACTACATACAATAACATTCTAGACGATTCTGTGCTTCCAACTTTGTGGCAAAGGTTTGGGGAAGGCTCTTTCCTCTTTCAGCATGACAATGCCCCCGTGCACAAAGCGAGGTCCATACAGAAATGGTTTATTCGAGATCTGTGTGGAAGAACTTGACTGACCTGCACAGAACCCTGATCTCAACCCCATCAAACACCTTTGGGATGAATTGGAATGCCAACTGCGAGCCAGGCCTAATCGCCCAACATCAGTGCCCGACCTCATTAATGCTCTTGTGGCTAAATGGTAGCAACCCATCAACAATGTTCCAACGTCTAGTGGAAAGCCTTCCCAGAAGAGTGAAGGCTGTTATAGCAGCAAAGGGAGGACAAACTCCATATTAATGCCCATAATTTTGGAATGAGATGTTCGACGAGCGTGTACTTATAATGCATAATGTCTCAGGAAGGGCTGTCTGGGTTGGCAATACTCAGTATAGAAAACAGGCAGGGCTGAAACCTGGACCTACAGGACGTGGTGAAAACATTTGCTCACAAAAATGCAAGCGACACGGTCGCTCGCATACTGAAGCAAAGATAAGTCTCTCCATAGAAAAAGAGAGAGAGAGACACAGACACAGAGAGACTTTCCTTTAAGAGGAAGAAAGAGAAAATGAGACACAGACAGAGAGAGAAGCAGCAAGGAGGACTTCAGGAGACCAGAGGAGTGTCTCAAGTTAGATTGAATTCACCTTGAATATTGCAGCCAATTTGTGTAGGGTATTAACCAGAAAAACCTGCTGAGTTCAACAATAAAGCCAACTACTTTTTCTTCATTGTTAGGCTATTTGATTTGTAATTTTTATTAAAAAAATATAAATAGCAGCTAAATATTGTAGGCTATATAGCTATAGATAGTAGGCTACCTTGCATAATTAAACACTTTTTTGGGGTGTATTGACTGTATTAATTGTTATTGATAGACTGGTTTTAATAACTTTCTATCCAAGCTGGGAGAGAGTGCTAGGATGGCTCGTCATGCAGGTTCAGGTAGGCTATACAGGATAGTTGGTATATTAAAATAAAACATAAATTGTTAGCTGATTAGTATGCTGTTGCATAGAACATTTATTTTACAATCTGCAATGTTTGAATTCCCAACATTAATTACTGAACAAGTAATTACATTATTACCACCAGCATCGGCAGCATTGCCACACCATGTATAGCTTCGGGAAATGTTAGGCTTAGCATGAGAAAATTACAACCAAATAGGCTTATAAACATTTATCCATTAGCTAAAGCGAAGCTAAAGGCTACATGCCCTGCCACCACATAAAGCCTATCCTTGATTTGATATGTAGTCACATAGACATGTCACAATTTCAGCACCATGGACAGCGATCGCTAGTCTCTAGTTTGTGAATGGGGGCCCGAACTCCGACCTTGCAAGGGTGTCCAGAGAAWCTTAGGACACTAAAGAGGCTTTTCTACTGACTCTGAAAAACACCAAAAGAAAGATTCCCAGGGTCCCTGCTCAACTGTATGAATGTGCCTTAGGCATGCTGCAAGGAGGCATGAGGACTGCAGATGCGGCCAGGGCAATAAATTGCAATGTCCGTACTGTGAGACGCCTAAGACAGCGCTACAGGGAGACAGGACGGACAGCTGATTGTCCTCGCAGTGGCAGACCACGTGTAACAACACCTGCACAGGATCGGTATGTCCGAACATCACACCTGCGGGACAGGTACAGGATGGCAACAACAACTGCCCGAGTTACCACAGGAATGCACAATCCCTCCATCAGTGCTCAGACTGTCCACAATAGGCTGAGAGAGGCTGGACTGAAGGCTTGTAGGCCTGTTGTAAGGCAGGTYCTCACCAGACATCACCGGCAACAACGTTGCCTATGGGCACAAACCCACCGTCACTGGACCAGACAGGACTGGCAAAAAGTGCTCTTCACTGACGAGTCACGGTTTTGTCTTACATGGGGTGATGGTCGGATTCGCATTTATCGTCGAAGGAATGAGCGTTACACCGAGGCCTGTACTCTTGCGCGGGATCGATTTGGAGGTGAAGAGTCCGTTATGGTCTGGGGGGGTGTGTCACAGCATCATCGGACTGAGATTTTTGTCATTGCAGGCAATCTCAACGCTATGCGTTACAGGGAAGACATCCTCCTCCCTCATGTGGTACCCTTCCTGCAGGCTCATCCTGACATGACCCTCCAGCATGACAATGCCACCAGCCATACTGCTCGTTCTGTGTGTGATTTCCTGCAAGACAGGAATGTCAGTGTTCTGCCATGGCCAGCGAAGAGCCCGGATCTCAATCCCATTGAGCACGCCTGGGACATGTTGGATCGGAGGGTGAGGGCTAGGGCCATTCACCCCCAGAAATCCAGAAATGTCCGGGAACTTGCTTGGTGGAAGAGTGGGGTAACATCTCACAGCAAGAACTGGCAAATCTAGTGCAGTCCATGAGGAGGAGATGCACTGCTGTACTTAATGCAGCTGGTGGCCACACCAGATACTGACTGTTATTTTAGATTTTGACTCCCCCTTTGTTCAGGGACACATTATTCAATTTMTGTTAGTCACATGTCTGTGGAACTTGTTTAGTTTATGTCTCAGTTGTTGAATCTTATGTTCATACAAATATTTACACATGTTAAGTTTGCTGAAAATAAACGCAGTTGACAGTGAGAGGACGTTTCTTTTTTTGCTGAGTTATATGTGAAAACAGCGCATTTCTATGTTTTGTGGAAAAACATTCAATGAAAAAGTTATGCCCAATGACATCAAAAGTTAAAACATAAAAAAAAAWAAAAACATTGATTTTCAAACACTATGAGATTCGCTGTGAGGTGAGGAGCAAGAAAATACCCTCCCTCTTGCTAGAAATACGTTGCAGGTTTGGAAAATCACMGTTTTTATTACTTTTAATCCTACCATGTAGGAGAGAAAAGTGAGAAGCAGTTATTTGGACATTTCTACTTATCTTTTTAAACACAGATCATAGAAATGAGCCATTTTCACATATGTAGACACTGGTTTGGTTCTGGAGATAATGAATATGAGGTTGAAAAGTGGCGGAGTTGCCATTTAAGGGCGTCCAGTCTGTTTGGAGCAGCTTATGCCATTTCCAATCATTTGTGGAAGGGAACCTGCTCAAGAGATGGTCAAGCTTTTTTATTAGATGGGGTTCAGCGCTAAGCAGACTGACTTCATATAGTAGGACCGGAGTGTTGCTGTCATAACCTTTGCTATTGATTCGAGCTGATTTGTTTTAAATGTCAAGTACAACACCAGGGCAGACGGTGCTCACAGATGTTAGCTCTCTGACTTTCTGAGCTACGAACTGTACAGTGTAACTGATGGTTAGCCGTGCCAGTTTGTCATTAGTTCTACTGACATTTTCATAAATTGCTAATATTCTCTGCATTTGAATAAACTATATTACACAAGTAGCATATGCTGTATTATAGTATGTGCTGCCATAGTGTTGTTCTCTATCTATTATCAACAGCATTTACTGAGGGAAACCTGCTAACAACACAGAAACAATGGGACTATAAAGGAAACAGACTTGTGAAGTTGCACTAACCAAAGCTCTCCCAAAGTGTGTTGCAGTCTCAACAAGAGTTTGATTCATCTTTTTGTTTGTTTTCTTGTGTCCGTGTCTCTGAGGAAAGCCCACAGGCGTAGGCCCTTCGCTTTCCATGCAAATGAACACACTACAGACAGCAACKCAAGGCTGTGTGGCGCTTACCAAAAGTATTTATCTAAACATATAAATAATCTCTCGTCCAATGCAACACAAAGCCCTTCTCATTTATCGTCTCAATAAATCTTGTCGGCAGGTCTCTTGCATCGGTCATCAGTCATTGCCTACCTTAACTGGGTCAAGACCGCCGAAGCTCCAGAGACCGTTTCTCCCTCTTTGTCTGCAGAACATTGGCGGAACACAGCTGGGATCGGGCCATCGCTCAGGCCTAATAGGGACCTGCAGAATGCAGGAGGAATTCAGGGGGATGTGGTGGGGCCGTTTGGAGAAGAAATGGGCTCACTGCATCTTTAGTGCAACTCCACTGTGCAACGAATGGTCTTTTTTCATGTGAACATYTTTTAACGGCAAGATGTAATTTGTGCCACAAGAGGATTTTCTTTGTGAATAGTTTTTCTCTATGTATAGTAGACTTTTTATCTTAGCTACCTGGCCACCACAGTTGCTACATACTTCAGGTGCCTTTAAGGTAAGGGAGACCCGATGCCTTCTTTCATGCTGCAGAGCAAGGATCCCTTTGAGAGCCTTGTGCTTGTCGTATACATAAAAGCATGTCCATAAGCAGCAACACCATGAAAGCTTGCTCTTTAGGAACTAGCTGCAAGGCTTCCAGTAAAAGCCGCTGCGAGAACTAGCAAAGACAAGCGACTGAATTATCAAGGGAGGCGTGTTGCGCACGCACTTAGAGAAGGTGTCCTGGGATGATGGAGGATAGAGACGTAGCTCCAGACATTCCCAGGGAATTAGATTAAGGAACAATGACCCTACAAGAGCTCACAAAGAAAAAATACCTCTATTCTGCCCGAGTTTAATACACTCTTTGCTTGGAAATAACACAACAAACAGCCTTTTATTTATTGGATCTGTGATTAAATCTTACAGGGAAAACAGGTGACTGCTGTGTTCTCTCTTACCCTATTTTTTAAAAACCTTTTGCCCCTGACACTTCTCTTTACACGTTTAAATAACAATACCCATACATATTACAGAGTTTATATGGGTATGTTTTCAAAGAGGGAAATTCTGTACATTCTCCATGAAACTCAAACATTTCCCCATACTTACCTCAGCAGGGGAGAGTGGGGTATGTTGAGCCATTTTTTTCATTACCATTACTGCAACAAAGGAAATATAGTGTTCTTTCTAACAAATATATCTATATATATTTCAGGATGGAGTGGATCCCTGGAAATAATCAGAATTCGTGTAAACATAACAGTTTTGAAAATATAGCTTGTTCAAAAAAAGTGGTCTCTTAGCACAATTTATCGGTATGGGGTAAATTGAGACTAAGGACAGGGTAAGTTGAGCCACCTTGGGGTAAGTGGGTGCTGGGAGTTCAAAGTTTAATTAATGGAATGGGGGTGTGATATATTGTATATCATAAATGTTTGCCTACATTCAGATATAGATCTCTCTGTACAATATCGTTTACCCTTCCATTTTGTGACTAGATGTCTGGGACGGGGATTTTGTTTCGATGTGCCAATTCTCTGCATTTGAGGCTACTAATCCCATGAAACTGGTCCGTGAGATTCGTGATATGTTTAGCAAGCTCAGACAACATATCATCAGATAAGACCTTGTGTGCCTCTGCTCCTCTATCACAGCCTCTCATTTGCACAGGTACATGTTTGTTTAATTTTTTGTCAATCTACCTCTTCAGTGTCATTCAGTCTATTTTTTAGTCTCTTGCTGCTGCTCATCCCTTCTCTCGCTTCCCCGGCTGCTCTCTTAAGAACCTCAAGGGGGGCTAGAGCCCTGCTTATTTTATGTTTATGTACRCGGGCATGATGATGTCTGCTCTGTAACAATACCAATGCATGACACATGGCAAGAATAGTATGCATATTATGCAAAAACTGTCTAAATGTAATCATMATTTGTATGAGGTATGGTGGCCAATGACTGAACTTACTCCATGGCCATTGGCTCAACTTAACTCAAGGTAAGCATGTAGACTATATTAGCTCACACAGCTACAAGGATGCACTTTCATGCTAGTTGTATTATATTTTAGCCTATAGAGACCCCCAACTGATGTACAGAACAATCTTGAAACTATCAGCTGAAAACAAATATAAACGCAACATGTAAAATATCCCAGACATATTCCATATGCGCCAAAAGCTTATTTGTCTCAAATTGTATGCACAAATGTGTTTATATCCCTGTTAGTGAGCATTTCTCATGTGCCAAGATAATCCATCTACCTGATAGGTTTGTCATATCAAGAAGCTGATTAAACAGCATGATCATTACACAGGTGCAACTTGTCCTGAGGACAATAAAAGGCCACTACGCTGAGTGCAGAATTTAATGTTAATTTCTCTTCCATAAGCCTCCAATGTCGTTTTAAACAACATGCCCTTACAACCGCAGACCATGTGTAACCACTCCAGCCCAGGACCTCCACATCCGTCTTCTTCACCTGCGGGATCATCTGAGACCAGCCACCCGGACAGCTGATGAAACTGTGGGTTTGCACAACCGAAGAATTTCTGCACAAACTGTCAAAAAACATCTCAGGGAAGCTGGTGGCAGTGRGGTTATGGTATGGACAGGCATTAGGTACAGACAATGAACAGAATTGCATTTTATCGTTGGCAATTTGAATGTACAGAGATACCGTGACGAGATCCTGAGGCCCATTGTTGTGCCATTCATCCACCACCATCACCTTATGTTTCAGCATGATAATGCACGGCCCCATGTCTCAAGGATCTGTAAACAATTCCTGGAAGCTGAAAATGTCCCAGTTATTCCATGGCCTGCATCTTCACCAGACATGTCACCCATAGAGCATATTTTGGACGCTCTGAATCGACGTGTACGACAGCGTGTTCCAGTTTCCACCAAATATCCAACAACTTCGCACAGCCATTGAAGAGGAGTGGGACAACATTTCACAGGCTACAATCAACTTAGAATATTATATAATATCAATATTAGAATTTGTTGCATGTTGCATTTATAATTTKTTTCGGTGTAATTTGGTTTAGATACAATCATCATGAAACATGTAACACAATAAATACATTTGACTTTGTGAAAATCTGTTTTTTGGACCTGACTTGCTTACTACTTTTTCCATGTGGTTTCTTCCTTCACAGAGTCCATGAAATTATGACCTCTTCCTTAATATTTGGTCAGATGATTCCTTTTGTGTATGGTTTCCTGGAAATGAGGGGTGGCACAACTAACCCTTTGGCTCAACTTACCCCACTCTGTCCTATAGTCAGCCAGGTAAGCTAAGGCAATATGAGGTGACTCTGGTAGGTGCCCTGAGAATAGCGGTATTCAAGGATCCCAGTTCCTTACTGTCCTGGTTCCTCTGATTTGTCACAAGCCTGTTTGTTTGTGGGCATTTGGCTGGCAGTTCTGGGTTCAGGCGTAGTACAGCGCCTTGATGTATTGATTTAGAAAAGGCTGCACTGAGAACAGCTGCGTTCCTCCATAGACTGCGTCCCCGCTGAGTGACAGGCACTCCAAGCGGCAGAGACAGCAGCCATCTATTTAGAGAGGGAGTCTTAGTGTGTGGCTCTGTAGCCATGACAGTTAATAGGGGTGGGAGTCTGTTTGTTTGTTTCATTAAATCCTGCTTGCATTAATCCCATCTGAGAACATTTGGAAAGAATATCGCAGATGACTGAAATGACTGGATTGATATTTCAATACCTCTCAAAATATGCTATTAGGCTATGGTTTGACACATGAATTGTGCTATCAGCGTAACTCTGTCATCAGAAGGAATACAAATAGATTGATATAATTATTATTATTTAGCTGATTTCAAGTTATTTCAAGTTATCAATTTTACATGTTGGACTTGAGAACCTGCTCTGTACAGTAGATAAGATAGGGAAGATGTGTGTTGGTGCAGAGATACCGCCTGTTAGATAATCTTCAAGGTCTGTGTTGTTTAATGACCTAGGGAATCATAGAAGTACCAGAACATCCATGGAACATTGATGCTATGTCATAGATGCTCAGCTAGACTAGAAATTTAATTTTCTACAGAACTCTCAGTAGCTTCAAAAATATTTATATATTTTCATCTCCGTCATTTTGGGGACCCTCATCAATCCCACCAACTGAGTGGAATCATCCCATTAAAACAGGGGCCATGTATGAGTAATTATATAGTAGGACTTTGTTCCTATCGCGAACACAGCACTGCATAGTAACCCCTGCAATTTGGTGAGGAAGAGAAGTGAATCGCACCCGTGAGCTGATGAATAGAGAACATTGTTAATTAAGCAAACTACTGTGTGCAGCACAGAAATAGAAAGCATGGACGTCTGTGGCATTTTCTAGGCTGAGCTCTTCAGGAACTGTGTATTGCATCGAAGCAGATTGCAATTTGATATACGCTTAACCTCTAAAAAGCTTAACCAGTAGGCCAATATACAGTTTAGGAAAGCAGAACATCATGACTGAGCAAATTAAAGACTTTTAGGTATTTGTATATTTGACTTATTCCACAAATAAAGGGAGCAGTGAATCCTGGAATGTTGACTGTTTTGTAGCTATCCCTCTTGAGTGGGATGTATTTTCTTAATGTGGCCTTAATGACCCTAGGCTCTGAGAGTTGACAGAGTCTTAGCATCAGAGGCTACACTGTGAAATTAAGACGCATTGAATTAGCCTAAAAGGCTCATTGAGCTGTCATTGCAGTGTTTGGTGGTGAATGCTAATGCATTTGGGGCAACTGGCAGGCTTTAACCCTATAGGGGTCTGGTTATGCTACTCTTGCAACTCTGCATGTACTCCCAGACTGAAACAAGATGCAAAGCAGCATTTACAAAACTCACAAATGACGCACTGACATCTGGCTACAGTCACAATGAGAAGTAGTATTCACTGACCTACAATGAATCAACAGGAAGGGCTGCAAAATGAATATGCTATGTTCACGGTTTATAGACTGTGCCTATACCATGAAAGTACAATATGAGTTGCACCTGTATAATCAGTTGCTTTGTGAGAAGATGTTAATGTTCATGTAAATGATAGCTGAAAAGTACCAGTGGCCTGGCTTTGGCACCAAGTGAGAGCAGATCCACCGGAGACATGACCCAGTGAGACACGGGTGTCGGCCAGTGTCGATGGAAACTGAAAAGTCTGAGCCTTTTGGGTAAAACATTGAGGTAAATCCTGTATGGAAATGCGCTAGTACAGTACCAGTACCATGTGAGTACCTAACAGTGTATGCCATAAGCGTATCGGAAGTATCCTATGAGTATAACTGTAGAACCTGTCATTGGTTCCAACTGGTACCACACAGCAAAATCGATGATGTACATTTAACTCAGAAAGTGTTAATCCAGGATAAACTAATGTATAGAAAATTCACAAATTCTACAGCACAGCAGCAGCGTAATGTCTTAAGTGTAAAACGAACAATGACTCAATAATTCATGTATTCTGGGAATGCTATAAAGTCCAAAAGTTATGGGCAGTGTTAGAAAGTTGCTTGTCAGAAGTATACAATGTACATTTACTTTAAATCTGTCTGTCTGCATATTTCAAGACATGGAATATGAGGGTACAGTGCGATATCCGATGGATTGCAAGATATTTTACTCGCCAATCATCTTGAAAAAATGTACACTTATAAACTGGAAATCAACCAATCCTTGTAAAGGTCAAATGCGTTATTATCTAAATGTTGAAAGTGCATGGATGGCGGAAAGAACAAAAAAAAGGCCATGTGGCGGAGAGTAATGCGGCGTTGGAGATTGGGACATAATTAGCCTATTTCCCAGGGTGCCTTTTCTTTGAGTGCATTGCAGATTTACCACCTATGACTGTATTTGCTAGTGACAGAGACATGGCAATCGAAGTCTTTCCTTTTAAAAGCCTGTGGTGTTCACCAAGTGAGTACCAAGGTGAAAGCCATCATCAACATCTTACTCTAATACAATACATATATAGTGGTGTTAGGAAACTTCTGGTTTACAGGCCACATCAGGCTTTCAAGTCACATTATTCTTGCTTGTAACTTGACGTGTAGTGATGGGGAAACGAAAGCTTCCTGATGCATGGAGGTTTTCCAGCCAATTGTGATGAAAGGTTCATTATTCAAGGATTTGACCAACACTATTGGCACCTGCTGGTCAAAACAATTTAGAGCAGCCAAATTATTATAGACGACACCCCACATCCCATTGCACGTGCTCAGTGTAGCCTTTTTGTTTTCTACCAAACCAATACCAAACCAATCAGGTGGTTGTTCGATAAAACAAAGCTTCGGACATCATTGATCACGTGTTTCTGATAAAGTGATACAGGCATCGGCACACTGCTTTGAAGTACTTCAAAGCATTCCTCTGAGCTCTGGCATCAAACATAATATCGCTAGTGATGTGTAATTCCTATTAGAATCCAGACAGAGTTAAGGTATCCAACAGTTGGAATTTTTATTCAATCAATCAACTGTATTTATAAGGCCMTTTTTACATCAGCAGTTGTCACAAAGTGTTCTACAGAAACCCAGCCTAAAACCCCATAGAGTAAGCAATGCAGATGTAGAAGTACAGTGGCTAGGGAAAACTCCAGGAATATAGAAAGAAACCTAGAGAGAAACCAAGATCTTCTGGCTGTACCGGGCGGCGATTATAAGAGTACATGGCCATTAAAGCCAGATCGTTCTTCAAGATATTCAAAAGTTCATAGATGACCAGCAGGGTCGAATAATAATCATAGTGGTTATAGAGGGATCAACAGGTCAGCACCTCAGGAGTAAATGTAATTTGGGTTTTCATAGCCGATGATTCAGAGGTCGAGGCAGCAGATGCAGTAGAGATAGAGAGAGAGAGGGAGAGGGAGAGGGAGAGGGAGAGAGAGAGTTAAAAGAGCAGGTCTGGGAAAAGGTAGCACGTTCGATGAACAGGCAGAACAGCAGAAACCGGATCAGCAGCACAACAATCTAAATAGCAAAAGCATTTACTGCAAATKGAATGTACAATTGTGTAAGCCTGCCTTGCAATGCAGCTGAAGTAGCATAGCTAGCTAACTATTTACTTGCTTATTGTGTAGTGGAGGATAAAAAGAACTGTATGCCTATGAATGCATAGCTAGCTACAGTATGTAGCCGATCTGTGTATGGGCCCTAAAATGTTAGGTTCTGAACTAATATTCATACCAATCTATGAACCTCAGCTATCATAGTTGTATCAACTTCAAGTCTGAATGGCATTAATGAAGCCTATGGATAGAGTAGAATATAACAACATTATTGTGCCAAAGATGCAGTCCTATAAACACATGTACTGTAGTTATTACCACGCATGAGATTCTCACATTGTAGCCTGTACAATGAATATATTCACTGATCATGTATTCTTCCTTGGCAAATAAAGGTGCGTTTCAGGTATGAATCTGAGACATTCTTTTTCAGTCATATCAAACTCCGTTATTTGAATGATGCTGTGTCTGCATATATGTACTTCAATTATACACTACAACAGTGTTTACCACTCCTGCTCCTGGAACATCAATGATTACACATTGTAACTATGCAATAGACTAGAAACATGATTGATTTGTAATTCATATATACAGAAAAAAACGATGCATATCTAACTCCCTTCATCTGCATTATCTGAGGACACAGGATAGTATTTCAATGGGATACTTAAATTCAACCAGTGGAGAATGTGAAACCCTTTATTGAAAGAAGTTCATTATCCACGTGTTATAAATACATAAATGCATTATAATTACGATAATTGTAATATTATAAATACAAGTTCAATCTGTACTTCAATGCACATATGGTGTGCATTATTAAACAAGGAAGAAATACGAGGTGGGGAGAGAGGTGATGAAGACAGAAAGGGAAAGAGGTAAGAACAGCAGCAGACAGCATGTGATTCATGAATTACAGTGCTACCCTAATATTCTCTCAGTTCATCACAATTGCGGTGTCTTCTAACCAGCCTTGGTTCCCCAGTTGGCCCGAAGGTTATCTTAAGAGCGGGTGAGGTGGCCATGTTGGGACTGGCTTCCTCTCTCACATCAAAACATACTTGCAGACGAGAGAGCATGATTAAGCCTTGTTTTTTTTTTATTCTACCACGGTCAGTCATCTTATATCAATTTGCCTGTGAATAACCACACCTTCATACAAACTTGCTACTGTATGCAGAATTCTTGACGCACAACCGAAGATGCTGCCATATCCTGCCAGCACGCCCACAAGCGAGCCGCTCAGGAGCAGAATGATGACGCGTGGAAGGTGGAAAGGAATGAGTTGGGAACAGCAATTTGTTGCAAGTTGGGGAGAAGGGCTAATAGCTGAACAATAGACTATTCAACCTGTACTAAAGAATAGTCTAATAGCCGAGCAAGGTGTGAAAACCACCCCTCCTATCACAGACCAGATTTGCCCTAACGACCAAGGGGTAGCTTGCTACTCAATGTAATAAAGTAATGACTTTTCAAATAAGTTACCTTACACGTTATATTGGCTGACAATTTGTTAGCTACGCTGTCCTTACGAACCACATAGCATTTCATTACAGCAGTATGTACCGGTATGTTAGCTAGCTATCTAACGTCAGTAGTTATGCATTACATTTGCCAGTATATTAACTATAGGCTATCCAACTACCCAACGTTTATTGACTTGATTATTCTCGTCATTCTTAGTTTAGCTAAATGGTATAGTTGTTGTGCTTTCTCAATGGACATTCGGGTGCTTTCGTAAATTCACTCTGGCTGTCTATAGGCTGGACAATAGAACAAGTCAAAATTCACCCAAGGCTGAAGAACGGCTTAAGGATGTTGGCTAAACTGGAACACTAGCGTCAGCCCATAGCAAATTAATAGAATGGAACGTTCGCAGAGCCTGTTTTGAATGGAGTGATGCCTAGAATACCATAAAAAATGTATCCCTTTTGATTTTACCACTACAATCTGTTTGTCGGACGAAACTGGGAAAAAACGACTTGTGTAGAAAGTAAACATCCGCTCCTCGATGGTGTCAACTGTGCTTATGTCTGCGTAATGACAAAGTAGGGAAAAAATTGAAAACTTCTGACTTTTTCTGGTCTAGCGATCGATGACAAACGAGCTCGCTGCCCAGACTTACATTGTTTCAAAGAGGAGATTCTCCTGATTAAAATGGTGCCCATATAACAGTTTTGATTCCGTCCTTCTCCTCTCCCCTACCTGGGCTCGAACCAGGGACCCTCTGCACACATAGAAAACAGCCACCCTCGAAGCATTGTTAACCATCGCTCCACAAAAAGCCATGGCCCTTGCAGGGCAAGGGGAAGAACTACTTCCAGGTCTCAGAGCGAGTGACGTCCCCGATTGAAACACTTTTAGCGCTGGTAGGTTTCAGGAAACAGGAGACAAGGGGCTGTGAGACATGGGTTTAACTCTGGACACATGAAAGGTGGGATGTATACGGAGGGTATGGGGCAACGGGGCAACAGAAGACGAACAGCAGAGGGGCTAATTACCTTGGAGATGGGAAAAGAGTCAATAAACCGTGGGAAGAGTTTGCGGGATTCCACCCGGAGGGGCAGATCCCGGAAGGACAGCCATACCTTCTGCCCGAGACGATACCAGGGAGCCGGGTTCCGGTGGCGATACGCTTGTCGTTGATTCCTGGAGGTTGTCTTGAGGAGGGCCGACCGGGCTCTCCTCAAGGTACGACAACAGTGGCGGACAAACATCTGGGCCGAAGGTATGCTGACCTCTTCTTCCTGCTCAGGGAAGAGCGGGGACTGATACCCCAGGGAACACTCAAAGGGTGATAGGCCCGTAGTAGAACAGGGAAGGGTGTTGCGGGCGTTTTYGACCCACACAAGCTGCTGGCTCCAGGTGGTGGGGTTGGCGGAGACCAGCCAGCGCAGAGTAGTCTCAAGGTCTTGGTTGGCTCGCTCTGACTGGCCGTTGGACTGGGGGTGGAACCCAGAAGACAGGCTAACTGACGACCCAATGAGATTGCAGAACGCCTTCCAGAACCGGGACGAGAACTGAGGACCCCGGTCAGAGACCATGTCAACTGGCAGTCCATGGATTCGGAAGACATGCTGCACCATCAGCTGGGCCGTCTCTTTGGCAGAGGATAGCTTTGGGAGAGGAATGAAGTGGGTGGCTTTGGAAAACCGATCCACAACAGTCAGGATGGCAGTGTTGCCATCAGACAGGGGGAGACCCGTGAGAAAGTCTAGGGAGATGTGAGACCAGGGACGGTGATGGACAGGCAGAGGTTGGAGGACACCAGCCTGAGCTTGCCGATGAGTCTTGTTCTGTGCACAGACCGTGCAAGCGGCGACGAATACGGAGACATCAGGAACCATGGTAGGCCACCAAAAGCGTTGTCGCACAAAATCCAGGGTCCGACTGGAGCCCGGGTGGCAGGCAAGCCTGGAGGAGTGGACCTACTCCAGGACTGCGGAGAAGACTGCGTCAGGTACGAACATCCGGTTATCTGGATCCCCCGGGGTTCGGCTGGGAACACTGCACCTCCTGAACCTGCTTCCCTATTCCCCAGCTGAGTGTCGTCGCCAGGCATGAGGTGGGAAGGATGGTCTCAGGTTCCAGGGTAGTAGTCGTGGGGCTACAGCGGCTTGATATTCTTGGATCCAGGTCGGTATGAGGAATTGAACCGGTTGAACATTAGGGCCCACCTAGCCTGCCTGGAATTGAGGAGCTTGGCAGTGCGGAGATATTCCAGGTTCTTGTGGTCAGTCTGCACAATGAATGGATGGATGTTCCGCCCCCTCTTCTCCATGTTCCGCTCCCTGTCACGGAGAAAATCATTAACCAGAGCCTGGAACACAGCATTGGCGTTGGTAATGCATGGGCATGACCCGGTACACGTAGTGACCACTGGCTGTGTTGAGTAAATGAGTAAATCCACCCACACGAGTTGCTGGCTCCAGGTGGTGGGGTTGGCAGAGACGAGGCAACGAAGATTCTTCTCCAGGTCCTCATTGGCTTGCTCCAACTGGCCGCTAGATTGGGAATGAAACCCGGAGGACAGTCTGGCCGATAATCCAATGAGGGTGCAGAACACCTCCCAGAATCGGGACAAGAACTGAGGACCACGATCGGAGACCATGTCGACCGGAAGTCCATGGATCCAGAAGACGTGCTGTACCATGAGCTCGGCCGTCTCCTTGGCRGAGGGTAACTTTGGAAGGGGAATGAAAAGGTTGGCTTTGGAAAACCTATCCACTACCGTAAGAATGGTGGTATTGTCATTGGACAGAGAGAGACCAGTGACAAAGTCCAGGGATATATGGGACCAGGGGCGATGAGGAATGGGGAGCAGTTGAAAGAGGCCTGCCACTGCTTGCCGCAGTGTCTTATTCTGCGGTGTTGGCCGCGACGAACGCGGAGACGTCATGAACCATGTTGAAACAACAAAAATGTTGTCGGAGGAAAGCCAGGGACCGATTGGAGCTGGGATGGCAGGTAAGGTTAAAGGAATGATCCCCTTCCAGGTCTGGGGTCGGGCAGAATCTGGGACAAACAACCAGTTTGCCGGGTTCCCCCGCCACCAAGAAATCCTCCAGACTAAGGCAAATGGTGGATTGTTGCTCCCACACCGCTGTAGACCAGGCGAGCGCCCTCCTGGACATCAGCATTATAAGACAAGCTTTCTTTGAGCGATCCAAAAGAAACAAAGAGGGCTATAGCTCGAAGATGAGGGAGCACTAGAAGAGAAACATCCGGCAGGTTCCAGGATCCCCAGCGTAGCACTCCGGAGGAGGTAAACGGGGTTGTCAGGAAGCCGGGGTAGGCTGGGGAGCAGCACCCCTGGTAGCGGGGTTACTGAGAGTCTGGAAGGTTACCGTTGTGTTCTGCCTAGTAGATAGTTTACGGAATTGTTCCAACAATGCATTGAAGGCATAGTCATGGCTTTCCGCCAAGGTATGGAGTCCCTCCACAGGGTTATGCAGTAATTCCTTGTGTCTTCCAATGGTGGCTCCTTGGAGGGAGACAGAGTTGCGGAGCTGGTCCGAGTCTGTTGGGTCGGTCATGACCAGTTTGTACTATCACGGCTCAGGATATGACCCAGATGCAGACACAGGAGGCGGCTACTACAATTCTCTGAATATTTATTACAACAAGGGGGCATTCAAAGGGCAGGTTGAGGGCAGGCAGAGGTTTGTAATCCAAGGCAGAGTCAATCAGGGACAGAACGGCAGGCAGTCTTAGGGTCAGGACAGGCAGAAAGGTCAAAACCGGGAAGACTAGAAAAACTTGAGAGCAGGAGAAACGGGAAACACGCKGATAAGACCTGACAAAACAAGATGAACTGGCAACAGACAGGTATAAATACACAGGGGATAATGGGGAAAAATAGGAGACACTTGGTGGGGGGTGGAGACAAGCACAAGACTGGTGAAACAGACCAGGGTGTGCCACCGGGCAATATAAATTCCATATGTGTTATTTCATAGTTTAGATGTCTTCACTAATATTCTACAATGTAGACAACAGTAAAAATAAAGAAAAATCCTTGAATGAATAGGAGTTCTAAAACTTTTGACCGGTAGTGTATAGTTAAATAGCGAATGGAGGACGCTTTTCCCGTGGTTAATTTTCATGCCAGCCAGGTAGGCTATAGCCCTGTTGTAAAGTTAAACAATGTGCTTAATATTAGGAAAGTTGAGAAATAAATGTTGCATAACATGAGCTCATGGGCAATCATGAAGTGATTGATTACAGTTTTGAAGACATTTGCATTAATGTCAGAGTGATTAGAGGGACAATAGAGTGCTGAGTACCAGGCATTTAGCAAGTTTGGTAGGCTACTAATGACCATCAGCAGCATCATAGCTTAGAGAAGCCTAATTACCGTGACTAAACAGTCGCGTGGATTTTGACTGCCTTCATGACTCATGACCCCCGGTGTGGCGATAATACAGACACCGCAATAGCCCTAGTTACATCCCTTTTTGGGCTTACAGTATATAGAACACTTTTTGGGGGTTCTTTCTAGAACCTTTATGGAGATTGGTTCTATAAAGAACCTTTCTAAATCTCAAAGGATCTTTGTGAATCAAACAGTTTAAAAAAAATTCTGGTTATGTTATATTGTTAAAGCACACTTTTACAAGTCTCAGTCACAAATGACAGCTCTAATAAACTCCTTATGGTGAACCACATGTGAACGAGAGGCATGTAAAATCAAGTTTTCCGTTCACCGGTAGGGGGTACTGCATGCTCTGGGCATTACTGACTCAAATAAATGAAATGAGTCAAAAGATTCCTTCTTTGGACTGAACCAGTCAAAAAGATCTGAGTCAGTAAAAAGAGGCGGACTTCCCATCACTATCACTGGCAATAGTCGTATACTGTATAACATATACTAGCATAACACAACAGATTAGATCAAGTGGAATGACAATCTCATTCAAGATTGCACAAAACGAGCTCAGTAAACCATGCCCCAAAATATTTTCATGAGCCGCCGCCCCTACATTTTAATTATGACTAAAAGAGCAAAGAACCGTTTAGTGAACTGCAAAAACCATTGAACGGAAACCATTGTTTCCACATAGTACCATCATCCTTTCCAAAGAACCCTCTGTGCGTAGCTGGTGTAAAGAAGAACCATGCAAAGGGTTATTCAAAGAACCAATRCAGTGAGAAAATGAAGAACACTTTTTTGGTACTAACTAGAACCTTTTTTTTTTGAGAGTCTAGAGCGATGCTCTCAAACCTTTTTCCTGGAGAGCTACCCTGGAGAGGCATTTAAGGTGATGACTGATAATCAATAAATATAGAGTGTTAAATGAAGAGCAGAGGCATTTCTCTCAGTATTCCCTGTCCTGTCCTTCGAGCATATTAGCAGTCCCAGACCCTCTCTTTCCGGACCCCTAGCTTCTGCCGTTTTTATCTCAATTGAAAATAATTTCTGTCGAACAATAAAGTACCTTACCGTGATTGTTTTYAGTAAAAAAGAAAGAAAAAAAAGCTTAGCACAGAGCTATTTCTCAAGAAAGAACTGTCTGGGAGTGGTTTAAGTGGGGAGCGGAAAACTGAAAACGAGCTGTTATTGGCAGAGAGGTTTGTAACTCTCTTTCGTATTGGTCTCTTTACTAATTTACCACCTGGTGATGTCACCAGGCAGGCCAAAACTCCATCCCACCAAAAGAGGCAGACATTTCAGCCGGTTCTTTTCAAACAGCTCTTCCACACCTCAAAGTGTGGAAATACACAAAGAGTGTACAAAACATTAGGAACACCTTCCTAATATTGAATTGCACCCCCTTCTCCCCTAAGAACAGCCTCAATTCATTGGGGCATGGACTCTACAAGGTGACGAAAGCGTTACACAGGGATGCTGGCCCATGTTGACTCCAATGCTTCCCACAGTTGTGTCAAGTTGGCTGGATGTCCTTTGGGTGGAGGACCATTCTTGATACACATGGAAAACCCAGCAGCTTTGCACTTCTTGACACAATCAAACCGGTGCGCCTGGCACCTACTACCATACCCCGTTCAAAGGCACTTAAATCTTTAACCCTCTGAATGGCACACATAAACAATCCATGTCTCAATTGTCTCAAGGCTTGAAAATCCCCATCATCTACACTGATTGAAGTGGATTCAACTGGTGACATCAATAAGGGAGCATAGCTTTCACCTGGATTCACCTGGTCAATCTGTCATCGAAAGAGCAGATGTTTCAAATTTTGTGTACACTCAGTGTATATAAAAGACAGCAAAATCTCATTTTAAGCTGTATTTATCACCCAGGGTGGCCAGCAGTTGATAGCTCATTGACATGCTATTTCACAGACATACTGTCCCACTGGTGGATGTAATAATGTTATTTCTGTCTCAAGTTGAACTGTGCCCCCATCCACCCCCACCTACTCTCCATCTGCACTCACACGCGCATTCATGAAAGTAGATTATATCCGGGTTTTTTCCTTGGTGCTTTGGTATTAGTGATATATGTATCACTTCAACAACCCCCTCCCCATCAGATAAAGGTATGGGAAAATTTAAGAATTTAATTAAATACCATTTGTGTTGTTCAACTGAAAATGTTATTGATAATTGAGACTATTACAGTCACTATCAAATTGCCAGTCTCAATAGGCCACTGGGGAATGTATTACCTTATTAAGCAGTCCGTATACAATTTACTTTTCTTTGTCATCCTCTGGGCACTCTACCGATTTGTAATTTTGTGCAGGTTATCCGAGTGCATTTTGAATAGTATAAATGGTTTTGCCTCTCTGTGTTATCTATATCTCTGGCTTTCAAATTCCTCCCCATGTGAATTGTTCATTTTCAGAAGGATACCTGCTGCACCCCTGGCAACGTTTAATTTCATTGAGATTGAGGGGATGTGAATTTATATTGTCTGTCATGAATTAGATATTTTTCTTTTTTTCCTTCACCCTTTTTCCTTGTCTAGTTCCTTTATGGTTGCATATGTCCCTTTTAAGAAAATTGGCATCAGCTGTTCCCATTACAACATCAAAACAGGCTGACAGATATCATTTTTCATGCTGCGGGCAGAAGTGGGCGGTCAGACAGAGCTCAAGAGAAAGTGTAAGTGTCTGCTCTCTCTCCTACTCTGCTCTCTTCAAACTATGTCTAGCCTATTGGCTGATATAGTACAGTAATCCCACTAGCCTAATATGATGGTCCACGTGAGAATCTCAGGTAATTTAACATATTTCTTAGGTTATTTTTGCTCATTTTGATATTGCCTATAGGACCAAAAATTGCTGGGACCATGGCTGGCAAGCGAGCTGTTACATAGGTCTAAATTAACATTCAGGGTTGTGGACCAGTTCATGCTGGAACAGTTGGGAGTGGACAGAAAGCCAGCGGGAGCGTGGTGAACAAATCAGACCTCTACCCTGATGTTTCTGTTGTGATCCTCTGTTGGAGGATCTCTCCATTACAGCTTAAATCTACTGTCACTTGATTGAGTTTGTACAATGGATTTTTTTGTAATGCTTGTGGAGGTAATTGAGATTGCTTCCTTGACATTGCTCTCTATGTGAACACAATAACATTGCCATTGGCTTTAAGTTCGTGCAACAGTGATTTGTTCCTCTTCTTTGATGTATGTGCTGACATTTGCATAGTTTTATTTTTGTTTGTTATTATATATTCTGCTAAATTATTAATTTCCCCTTGACCTAAATATGTAACTCTCTCTCTCTCCCCATATCCCTCTCTATCCCTATCCCTCTGAGGGCCAATTGGGGTGTCATGATATGCAAATGCAAGTGTGCAAATGCCCTACTTTCTTATGAATAGACATTTGTGTATGATCAAGTATAAAAACAGGTCTACATCAAGAGAAGAAAGCTCTTTGTGGAGCTAAAATGATCTGTTTCATAATACAGATCTAATTATTCATTGGTGGGTTTTATTCTGCCATTTTTCTTTCCCTTTGTCATTACGGATGCCCTTTCTGTGTGTTGTTTCACAGTTCCCTGTGTTAGGTCAGTTAGGATCACCACTTTATTTTAAGAATGTGAAATGTCACAATAATAATAGATATAATTATTTATTTCAGCTTTTATTTCTGTCATCACATTCTCAGTGGGTCAGAAGTTTACATACACTCAATTAGTATTTGGTAGCATTGCCTTTAAATTGATTAACTTGGGTCAAATGTTTCGGGTAGCCTTCCACAAGCTTCCCACAATAATATTCCTTCTGACAGATCTGGTGTAACTGAGTCAGGTTTGTAGGCCTCCTTGCTCGCACACGTTTTTTCAGTTCTGCCCACAATTTTTCTATAGGATTGAGGTCAGGGCTTTGTGATGGCCACTCCAATACGTTGACTTTGTTGTCCTTAAGCCATTTTGCCACAACTTTGGAAGTATGCTTTGGGTCATTGTCCATTTGGAAGACACATTTACAACCAAGCTTTAACTTCCTGATTGATGTCTTGAGATGTTGCTTCAATATATCCACATAATTTTTCTCCCTCATGAAGCCATCTATTTTGTGAAGTGCACCAGTCCCTCCTGCAGCAAAGCACCCCCACAACATGATGCTGCCACCCCCGTGTTTCAGAGTTGGGATGGTGTTCTTTGGCTTGCAGGCCTCCCCCTTTTCCTCCAAACATAACAATGGTCAAACACTGTTTTTGTTTCATCAAACCAGAGGACATTTCTCCAAAAAGTACGAACTTTGTCCTCATGTGCAGTTGCAAACCGTAGTCTGGCTTTTTTATGGCAGTTTTGGAGCCGTGGCTTCTTCCTTGCGGAGCGGCCTTTCAGGTGATGTCGATATAGGACTTGTTTTACTGTGGATATAGATACTTGTGTACCTGTTGCCTCCAGCATCTTCACAAGGTCCTTTGCTGTTGTTCTGGGATTGATTTGCACTTTTTGCACCAAAGTACGTTCATCTCTAGGAGACAGAACGCATCTCCTTCCTGAGCGGTATGACGGCTGTGTGGTCCCATGGTGTTTATACTTGCGTACTATTGTTTGTAAAAGTGAACTTGGTACCTTCGGGGTTTGGAAATTGCTCTCAAGGATGAACCAGACTTGTGGAGGTCTACATTTTCTTTTCTGAGGTCTTGGCTGATTTCTTTTGATTTTCCCATGATGTTAAGCAAAGAGGCACTGGGTTTGAAGGTAGGCCTTGAAATACATCCACAAATAATCCTCCAATTAACTCAAATGATGTCAATCAACCTCTCAGAAGCTTCTAAAGCCATGGCATTATTTTCTGGAATTTTCAAAGCTGTCAACTTAGTGTATGTAAACTTCTGACCCACTGGAATTGTAATACAGTGATTTATACGTGAAATAATCTCTCTGTAAACATTTTTGGGGAAAATGACTTGTGTCATGCACAAAGTAGATGTCCTAACCAATTTGCCAAAACTATAGTTTGTTAACAAGACATTTGTGGAGTGGTTGAAAAACGAGTTTTAATGACTCCAACCTAAGTGTATGTAAACTTCCGACTTCAACTGTAGTCTAGTTGATTTGATGATGTTTAAATGTTTAAGTTGAAATGGTGCTGGAATAGCGGAGGCAGTGCTCCCTTTGTCTTTGTGCTGACTTTCTGTAACTCTCTGTGGTTCTAAATCAGTAGTTGTTTAGTAAACTGTCAGAAACATTCAAATGCTGTACCATGCTGTAGGTCATGAAACTGTTTGTTACATTCAATATTTGCTTTGTGGACTTCACCGGACAGATACTGCTCTCCAGTTTTGTGATGAAACAAACATGTGGTTGAATTTATTTAGTCACTGTGATTGTTGTCTTTTTATTATCTCGGCAATATTATATATCATATGGCGTATGAACAAATGGGCTCCGCTACTGACACACACAAACACCTTTCACCCTGTTTGATAAGGTCTAATCTCGGTTACCCAGAAGTAAAGTTCTCACGAAAGTTGTCATTCCATTTTAACTTCTGTGGGGAATGACAATGACAATTGTGATTTCCATTTTGTGAAGGAAGGAAGCAAAGGCTCCTCCCTCGCAAAAGGAACTCTCGGCCAAATCCCTCACTTTCGCTAATTTCACCTGTGTTTCTGATCCGTGTGGACACACGTGTGAAGCAGTAAACATGGAAGAAGTGAGTGAGGATGTTTTCAACCTAGGTATTTTGAATCTTAGCAGTGTCCATTCCATAGTCCCAGTCGGTATTAGAWAGAACGGGAAAACAACCTGTGGTTAGCTCGGTTACCCCATTGGTTCACAGCAAAATCTTGACCCTTTTCAAACACAATTTGATTGTTGTCGGGGGTACAATAACTACCACTCACAGGGCTTGAAATCACCGCCCCAGTTTAAACACCGCCTTTGCGTAATCCTGATTTGTCCAAATAATCAATTAAGAAAACCCAAAATGAAGAACTACTGCTGCTTGTAATCACATAATTCTTCAGATTATTGACAGATGTGAATCTGACCACGACGGATTTGATAAGGTCGAGGCAGCCTTGCCGCAACCCATCGTGAGATCTAAGCCCAAGCATTGGTTGGTTCCCTCCAGTGGGCTGTGCATAATTACAACCAGAGCTCAGATGGTATACAGCAGTGTACTGATCATTAGAGTGTTCCTGTTTCATAACTTTAATGATCATGGTACTTCATGCATAACATGTTCCCTGTCCATCCATGTGCTGCAAATCCTACATTCTCTGTTTATCACACACTTTATCTTGCATCCTCCATTAAGGACACTGAAGTCCCTGTGTCAGTGTATATAATAGATTATTCCCTTTCTCTCTCCTCTCTTTGTCACTTACTCTTTCTCTCTCCCTCTCTCTCCCCTCTGTCTCTCTCTATTTCCTTGTCTGTACACAGGTGTTTTTCTAGTTTCCCAGCTAGCACATAACGTTCTGAGAACCTTTCCTAGAGCTTGGTGAGAGTGTGGTTGTCCTATGGTTATTTTGCATACAACCGTCCCACARCGTTCTGGGAATGGTGCAGAATAGTTGCTTGGCTTTGGTACATCCTCAGCAAATTTAAGAAAGTTGACAAAATAATGTTATTTTCTTGGTCAATCATTACTTTAACAGAACGTTTCCTAAAAGTTCAAACATGATTACATTTAATTGAATTCTTGGTAATGTTCTAGGAACGTTCTCCAACTGGTTTGCCATTGGGAAATAGTTCCGAGAACATTAAGAAACAACGTTATTCTGTGATATTTCAGTACTTCAGCAAAACCTTTTCCTATAGGTTTCCTCATGGTTCTATTTAAAGTAATGTTTTCAAATTGTTCACAGAAAACATTAAGAAACAACGTTATTCTGTGGTTATTTCAGTACTTCAGCATAACGTTTCCTACAGGTTTCCTCATGGTTTGATTTAAAGTCATGTATTTAGAACATTAAGAAAACTTTACAGTTAAAAACAGAACGTTCTTTGAACATGACTAATGTTTTCATCTAAGAATGTTTTTTAAAAGCATACACTAAGTATACCAAACATTTGGAACACCTTTATAATGTTGAGTTGCACTCATGTTGACTCCAATGCTTCCCACAGTTGTGCCAAGTTGCTTGGTGGACCATTCTTGATACGTAGGGAAACTGTTGAGCATGAAAAACCTTGACACAAACCTGTGTACCTGGCACCTACTACCATACCCATTTCAAAGGCACTTAAATATTTTTATCTTGCCCATTCACCCTCTGAATGGCACACATACACAATCCATGTCTCAATTGTCTTAAGGCTTAAAAATACTTCTTTAACCTTTCTCCTCCCCTTCATTTTCACTGATTGACGTTGTTTTAACAAGTGACATCAATGACCACGTTTACATGCACACAGTATTCCGAATAGTAGCCCATATCCCACTTAAGGTCTTATTCGGTAGCTGTTCATACTCTCCTTTGATATCCCACTCATGAGTATCCCTGTTGCCATGAATAAACATAATATTCCTAATTGAAGTTCATATGGGTTAAATGGAATAGTAACTGACATATGGACACTGACTGTAGGCCTATAACCTCTCACATGTAGCCAAATATAATATTAACTCCTGCAGAAAAATGCATTTCTTGCAGTGAAATTATACAACAAATGTTATATTTGTCTCAGAAACAGAAGTGGAGAAATATGATTTCTTTCTTTCAGCATCTTTTGAGAAAATGCCAATGCACGTGTAATGTGTTATCTTTGACACTGTTATGCAAGCAGACAGTATTTCAACCACATAAAATATACACCCAAGACGAACTGAAGTCTTATCAGAAACGTGTTTAGTCATTTTCTCATCTTTTCATTTCCTTCGAACCCGTCAAACTGATAACATTTGGACACTTTGCACAGGATCAATCTTTCCACTGTTTTAGAGTTCTGTTTTCTCCATGGTCCCTAATTGAAATAGTAATCTAGTTAACACCACTAAAGTTGTCTAATGCATTCATTCTTTTGATATAAGACATTATTCTGGTGAGTACTGCTTTATTTAGTCTTCTGCGGCTAAAGTTATGACAGAAAAGAAGCTGCATGTATCAAACCATAGTTGACAAACAAATGGCCTACCAAAAGTCGTAATTATATTGTGGCCTACCAAATGTAGGAAATTACAGGTAGAAATTTAATTTAAATGATAGAAAATGTATTATAGTAGGCTGAATTATTAGGGAATTATTATGGTGGATCAAACTGCACAGGTAGCCTACTTTTTGAAGTGATTTGTTTGACACTCAGATGAAAACATCATCACACAAACACCCATGATATGCGAAACTGAGCCTGTGCAGACCACAAAAACAACAGTAAACGGGATAAGGTGTTTATATGCGTCAACTTGAATAATGATTGGATATTGGTATGCATGTAAAGGTGGTCAATAAGGGATCATAGCTTTCACCTGGATTCACCTGGTCAGTCTGTGTAATGGAAATATACTCAGTGTATACATTCTGTTCCCAGCATCAACAAAACTCTATCTATCCTCTATCTTGTTAAGTGTGTTGGCCACACCCACTAATTGGCCACATCTTAATGAGTGCTTGTTTCCTTTGAAATGGGGTCTGTTTGAAAAGGAAATGAACAGCTTTGTATGAGTGAAAAAAACATGCTAGCTCCGTCTTGGTGGTGCAGTGGACTAATTCCATGGATAGAGAATAAAAGATCATAGTTTGAATCTCACTCACGCCATGCCACAATAAAAATAAATGTGTTTGCATGATTAATGCCAAAGTAAATTATTTTCCAGGGTGTCCTATCTGTGCTTTGAGTTCAAAACAGTCTTCCCAAAATAAGCTAGCAGTGTTATTAAAAGTCTTATTGAAACATTCAGTTCAAGTTAAGGAGGTTAATCAAAAACCTCAAAATAACCCCAAAAATGCWTTCAAAACATGCACTATATAACATTCAAAACATTTAGAGTATGTTCTTAAAACTTTATTTAATTACCTTAAAATAATAACCCATAATTTTTGTTCTCAGAATGTAAATAAAACCTCCCAGGAAAAATTTGCGGGAACCATAGTGGAACATTCTTAGAACCTCCCTGCAACCTAAAAATATACGTTCCCATTAGCAGGCAAMATGTTGACTTCCATTGTCAGAATGTTTAAAAAAACGTTCAGTTTTACTGGTCAGAAAATGTATGGCTTTGTTTTCCGAGAACCAATGGGAAACCAAAAACATACGTTCCCACAACTTCCTCGAACCCAAATGATAGCTGGGCAGTTTGCAAAAGCAGCCTGCAAACTGCCAGACACTGCCATACGTTTTGACAGAATTTCTCTCACAGATGTTGTGCAAAACTGTTCATCCATTCTGCATCTGACTGGATGTACTTGGATTTTGTGAATTGATACCATTTTGTGCTTTTGTCAGTGTAGTAAAAAATATTTGATTTAATATATTAACCATTGACTTGTAAGATAGATAGATAGATAGATAGATAGATAGATAGATAGATAGATAGATAGATAGATAGATAGATAGATAGATAGATAGATAGATAGATAGATAGATAGATAGATAGATGAGCTAATGGTATATCAGCCACAGAGCCACGGCCATAACGAGAGTAAACCGTCCCTCTTCCTCTCCTCTCCCCACAGCTCGCATTGTGAGGAGCCGGCAGTGGTGTGATATGATGCCTTGTTTGGAAGACGAGGGCTGTGACCTCTTAGTAAACCAGTCGGGCTGGACCTGCACACAGCCTGGGGGCCGGGTGAAGACCACCACGGTAAGACAAGACTGCCAAGCCTCGTAATCACACAATCTGTCACAGTTAGAGTGACCAGAGTCCATATAGTCATAAGACCTGTCCAGGGACCTTTGTTTGGCCTTGATGTGTTTCTGGGAATGGCGTAGAGGCCCCTGCAGAAACATTCAGAGCTACCATACCATTAATTTGCTGGAGAACGTAATTGAATGTGAGCCTTTGCCACCTATGTCTATGTGGTCATTGCCTGATATAATCAGTTGTTTGTATGACTGCATCACTTAGCTATTTGAATGTGTTATAGTATGTGTTATTTGTGTCTATATGTGGTAACAGAAAGAAAACCAAAGCTTAAGTTTGTTGATGAAATAATTCTCACTCATGCACACTTAACGTCACTCACTGAATGGTGCTTCTGTCGCTATCTTGTCAGGGCATCAATTTCACCGCTGATTAATTAAGGAGCTCCATTTCAATAGCTTCATTATGCAGCATTAATTTGCATCCATATCATTGGCATGTTGTCTGATGTTCAGAAATGTAGCAGAAGGTTGTGCATTTAAATCTACGCCACATGCACTGCAACTAATCAACCCAATATACTCTACCGTTCAAAAGTTTGGGGTCACTTAGAAATGTCCTTGTTTTTGAAAGAAAAGCACATTTTTTGTCCATTAAAATAACAAAAATTGATCAGAAATACAGTGTAGACATTGCTAATGTTGTAAATGACTTGAAGCTGGAAACGGATGATTTTTAATGGAATATCTACATAGGCATACAGAGGCCCATTATCAGCACCCATCACTCCTGTGCTCCAATGGCATGTTGTGTTAGCTAATCCAAGTTTATCATTTTAAAAGGCTAATTGATCATTAGAAAACCCTTTTAAAATTATGTTAGCACAGCTGAATCCTATTGTCCTGATTAAAGAAGCACTAAAACTGGCCTTCTTTAGACTAGTTGAGTATCTGGAACATCAGCATTTGCGCTGTTCTGTGAAGGGAGTAGTACACAGCGTTGTACGAGATCTTCAGTTTCTTGGCAATTTCTCACATGGAATAGCCTTAATTTCTCAGAATTTGAATAGACTGACGAGTTTCAGAAGGAAGTTCTGTGTTTCTGGCCATTTTGAGCCTGTAATCAAACCCAGAAATGCTGATGCTCCAGATACTCAACTAGTCTAAAGAAGGTCAGTTGTATTGCTCCTTTACTCAGCAAAACTGTTTTCAGCTGTGCTAACATAATTGGATATGGGTTGTCTAATGATCAATTAGCCTTTTAAAATGATAATATTGGATTAGCTAACACAACGTGCCATTGGAACACAGGAGTGATGTTTGCTGATAATGGGCCTCTGTACGCCTACGTAGATATTCCATAAAAAAATCTGCCGTTTCCAGCTACAACAGTCATTTACAACATTAAGAATGTATACACTGTATTTCGGATCAATTTTGATGTTATTTTAATGGACAAAAAATGTGCTTTTCTTTCAAAAACAAGAACATTTTTGGGTGACCCCAAACTTTTGAACGGTAGTGTATATATWTTTTTAATAACATTTGTACATGCTTAAAGAAGGCATTAACTGAATTTGAATAATTTACAAATGTGTTATAGCATCTAACATACACATCCTCCTAACATGCATATATAGGGGTCTGCCAACTATTGTAAAAATCGGTGATATTCTTCTGCATTGTAAAGAATCAGACAGAATYAGCTGAATTTCCATCCAGAAGTGTCTTGAAGGCTGAAGGGTAGTCACGCATGCTCAGGTCTTCAGTGCCATGGTACGCGGGCTGAGACAGGAGCCCGGTGGGCTGTCAGTCTAGTCACTGAATAATGAAACCTGTCAACCCGAGGATCGCTTTCAAAGTCAAGCATTTTATGTGCAGAAATCCTCTGTTCAGGTACCATTGCTTTTAATGAGTCTTCTTTTAAAGATGGACAGGGGGCAAGGGAGCTGCTAACCCTGTAAATTATGTTTCAAATAACTCACAGTTGTGTCTTGGTGGACAATTAGAGTCACCTCCTGTATGGCGGCAGCAGACTCCATTSTCTGCCAATTGTGGACGATGCTAAGGGATTCAGCTATGTAACCACAAGGCTTTAGCAGGGACAAACAAACAAGCCTATTTTTCTAACTTAACTACAAACAGACCTCCAAAGTTAAGCCCTGCCTCGGATGTTGTTATAGAATAAATTTGACTCAATTGCGTTGAACCCTTTTGCCAAAGTATTGTGCAAGTCACAGTAATGTAGTGACATTTTCAACAGATTGTCTCAAAACTATGGATTGGTCTTGACTGCATGCAATTTATCTTATAAACACATACAGGACATTAACACATTACAATAAGGTTACCAAAATGTTTATGCATTTCCCATGTGTTACTACACTRTAACGATGTGCGCTGAGAGTCGGGAAGCAAGTTCAGTGAGTGAGTGTTTTAATAAATAAACGCAACATAAAACAAGAAACACGAAAAACGCACAGATTTAACACTGGAATAGAAATAATGACGCCTGGGGAAGGAACCAAAGGGAGTGAGTCCAGGGGAGTCTGATGATGCGCAGGTGCGAGTAATGATGGTGACAGGTGTGCGCCATAACGAGCAGCCTGGTGACCTAGAGGCCGGAGAGGGAGCACACGTGACATACACATTTATTTGATTATACAGTACTAAGTAGCACACAATGATTCTTGGACCCAGAAGAATCAGGAGTGGTTATGTCAAACCGTCCTTACATACTTAAAAAATGTCTGAGTCATGGAGCTCCACAAGGGCTGTGCATAACTTCTCTAGGATATGTGGGACGCTAACGTCCCACTTGGCCAAAATCCAGAAAAAATGTAGCGCGCCAAATTCAAATATATTACTATAAAAATCAATCTTTCATGAAATCACACATGAAAGACACCAAATTAAAGCTACACATGTTGTGAATCCAGCCAACATGTCTGATTTCAAAAAGGATTTACGGGGAAAGCACACCAAACAATTATGTTAGCTCAGTACATAGTCACAGAAAAACACAGCCATTTTCCCTGCAAAATATAGTAGTACCAAAAAGCAGAAATAGATATAAAATKAATCACTAACCTTTGAACATCTTCATCAGATGACACTCATATGACATCATGTTACAAAATACATTTATGTTTTGTTCGATAATGTGCATATTTATATCCACAAATCTCAGTTTACATTGGCGCCATGTTCAGAAATGCCTCCAAAATATCTGGAGTAATTACAGAGAGCCACGTCAAATAACACAAATACTCATCATAAACTTTGATGAAAGATACATGTTTTACATATAATTAAAGATACACTTGTTCTTAATGCAACCGCTGTGTCAGATTTWAAAAAAAAATGTACGTAAAAAGCACACCATGCAATAATCTGAGACGGCGCTCAGATTTAACAACATTTCTCCTCCATGTTGGAGTCAACAGAAATACGAAATTACATCATAAATATTCCCTTACCTTTGATTATCTTCATCAGAATGCAGTGCCAGGAATCCTAGTTCCACAATAAATCGTTGTTTTGTTCGATAATGTCCATTACTTATGTCCAATTAGCTAATTTTGCTAGCATGTCTAGTACACATGTCCAAACGCTCGCGCAGATGGAGGCAAACGTCGGACGAAAACTTCAAAAAGTTATATTACAAGTCGAATAAACTGGTCAAACTTAGTAGAGAATCAATCTTCAGGATGTTGTTATCATATATATCCAATAACGTTCCACCCGGAGCATTCTTTTCAGTCTCTATAAGTAATGGCATGACGATATCATGAGGAAAGTGCGTGACCAAGAACTGGCACACTGCCAGACCACTGACTCAAACACTTCCCATCCGGTCCCACAACACAGCATAAGCTTCATTCCACGTTCTACTGACTGTTGACATCTAGTGGAAGGCATAGGAAGTGCAAACAGATCCATATATTACAGGGAATTGAATAGGCGATGACTTTAACATCGACCACTCTCAGAATTCTCACTTCCTGTTTGGATTTTTTCTCAGGTTTTTGCCTGCCATATGAGTTATGTTAGAAACTTCAGAGTGTTTTCTATCCAATACTAATAATAATATGCATGTATTAGCATCTGGGACAGAGTAGGAGACAGTTCACTATGGGCACGCAATTCATCCAAAAGTGAAAATGCTGCCCCCTATATCAAAGAAGTTAAACAGGCAGCCCAATTCTGATATTTCTTCCACTAATTGGTCTAGGTGAGCAAGCTTCCGAGCCAACCCCATGGTAACACACCTACTATAGCTAATCAAGGTGCTAGTGAGCAGCTAATTAGTAGAATCTGGTATGCTAGGTTGGAATGAAAGTGTCCAGGTTGGAATGAAAGCCTCCAGGAGGGTATAGTAGCTTAGCAGTAGTGTTTCCCAAACTCTGACTTGGGGCCCTCTCTGAGTGCATGTTTTGTTTTTTGCCCTAGCACTACATAGCGGGATTCATATAACCAACTCACCATCAAGCTTTGATGATTTGAATCAGCTGTGTAATGCTAGAGCAAAAACCAAAACATGCATCCACAGGACCTTAAGGTCATTAAAGACCATAAAAAATGTCACAGACGGGCAACATCTTATGAGTCCCAACCTAACTGCTATTTAGTAACTTTTTTGGTGTTTATATTTACTTTTTTGTACAGCAAGTTCATACTATTATCACATTGACCGTCGACAGTTACTAACCTCAATTTGACTTCAAATCCAAATTCAACTTTGATGCAGCTGTTCCCTTGTTCATACCGGACCCCTTTTCTTTGTTTCACGGGCTACCAAAGCGCCGCAGGTGTAAACGATGTGCCGGCATTCTGGTGAGGTTGAGACGAAGAGAAAACCGTCCGGCACCTCCCTCAGTCCTATTGGCAAATGTCCAGTAACTGGATGATCTTTGTTCGAGAGTCTCCTATCAGAGACTTGAAAAGCTGCAATATTCTATGCCTTGCAGAGACGTAGCTGGATGACTCTATGTACGTAGAACTCTGTGGTTTCTCGATGCAGCAGCTCGATTGGATGAAGGCAACCTCAGGCAAGTCCAAAGGGGGAGCGGTGTGCCTCTATGAATATAACTTTAATCTGCTGTCAACATCAGGATTTGATTTGAGAGCACTAGTTAGCTCCAAAAAGTGGTTATAGCTTTGACTGCATGCTGACGGTGAATTCAGAGCCATTCAGTGGCTACCTACACTACAAACATAATTTTACCAGGTTCACGTGAAGCAATTGTATTGATAGGCCACCACAACATACCAAGAATGTCCTGATTAACAAGGGGTAGTGTATGTTAAATTTCATTTTGTATTTAGGAACACAGTTTGAGATCATTGAGAGGGGATTTTACCAGTGGTTGACTGGGCTTCCCCGGAAAATGTTGTCCGAGGTTGCAAGGGTGGCAGGAATTAGAGAAGGGTCAATTACACTTCACACTGCCCTCTCCCACCTGAACAAGAGGGGAAATAACTATGTGAGAATGCTGTTCATAACTAGAACCCAGCTTTCAATACCATAGTCCCCTCCAAGCTCATCGCCAAAACCGGGACCCTGGGACTGGACACCTTCCTCTACAACTGAATACTGGACATCCTGACGGGCAGGTCCCAGGTTGTGAGGGTAGGTAAATACCACCACAATGCTGATCTTCAACATAGGGGCCCCTCAAGGGTGTGTGTTTAGTCCCCTCATGTACTTCCTGTTCACCTATGACTGCGTGGCCAAGCATGACTCCAACACCATCATCAAGTTTGCTGATGACACAACGGTGATGGGCCTGATCTCCGACAGCGATGAGACAGCCTACAGGGAGGATGTCAGAGACTTCGCAGTGTGGTGCCAGGACAACTATCTCTCCCTCAATGTCACAAAGACTTAGGAGCTGATCGTAGACTACAGGAGAAAGAGAGGGGAGCACACCCCCATCATCATAGTCAGGGCTGTAGTGGAGTGGGTCGAGAGCTTCAAGTTCCTTGGCATCAAAATCACTAAGGACTTAACATGCTCCACACACACACCCGCACAGTCATGAAGAGGGCACGACTAGGGCTGTGGTGGTCATGATATTTTGTCAGCAGGTTATTGTCATGCATACATGCATACAAGCAGCTGATGCGCACTTTGGAACATTTACATCTTCTACGTCTAATAAATCTATTTAATATACACCATCACAATGAATCCATTATTTATTTTAGTTAGGTCTAAAGAAGATTTATGATATGAAGAAAATGTATTTCGGAAGAACAGAATATGAGTTGGCCTATTGTATGTTATCTGACTATGCTCCATGCCATAGGCTGTAGGCTTGTTCATTTAGTTGACAATTTTTGCTTATAAGTCACGTGCCATTATTTTATATTATATGATTTTATAGTAAGAAGAATATAATTGAATAGCTGAATAATATATAGGAMATTTTTCTAATTCCGGAGCGAGTGTGCATATGAAGTCGCAATGTTGAGTTTAAAAGTGATTATTTGCAACAGGTCCTATGAGCTATATTTAAAGTTATTTGGCAAGTTCTGAGTGATAGAAACCTTAGAACATATATGGGCTGCCTGATGCGACTATAGGCTATTGATGTTTTAAGAAAGTCGCAAAAAAGCTTGCCTCAGGCTGCATGCTGTTCTCTCATCAAGCGATAATATTTTCAGCGATTAGACTATTCTAAATTTAATTTTGTCTTTACTAATATATAAAATTAGTTTAGATTTAGAATGGCCCATTATCAAAAATGGGTAGGAACTAGGGCAGGGGGGGAAAAGATGGCATCTGTATGCATTCGAATGGCGAATGGAGGCCGCACGCTTTCCCGCCGGTCCCTTCTTTCATTGAAGCCTGGTAGGCTACTTCGGTTTTATAGCGGAGCTGTGCCTAATATGAGCAGCTGAGAAATAAATATAATACTTATTTCACTCCACTCATCAACCACTGTTTGAGGAGCATGCTTTCGCTGTGCGACAGGTGATATTCAGCCCAAACTCAGTATGTCATGGGCTTTCCAAACCTGTTTCTGCAGCTACCCAGTTCTTAATTTGGGAAACCAAGTGAAATCTGTTCAGGAACATCGATAGTAACATGTTTTCGTAACCAAACATAGTTCACTAAACTGTTGACAGCCCCTCTGCACGCTCAAGAAATTAATAAAGAAGAGAGAGAAGGAGATGGAAACGCATGGTGGTGAGATATTCTGTACCACCCAATTAATTATAAAAATATAATACATTTCCTATTACTAGGTTATTCAAAATCAAATACAAATTCACTATAATTGTAGGCTATCTGTAAGYCGCCCTGCACAATCAATGAACCAACTGCATCGCCTAGGTCTTTACAATATCTAACTCCTGGGTAGACATTTTGGTGCATAGCATAAGGTAACTACTCCATCAAGTATGCATAATAATATAGTCCACACTCAAAGGCGATTACTTGAATTTGTTTAATTTTGGAGTATAGGCTTGACCAATTAACATCTTAAATCAGTTTTATGCTTTTCTGCCCTGCGTAATATGCGTTAGGCTATGCATTGTATAAGGCACAATCATGATTTCACCTCATTTTCCCCCCGGGCTTGTGCTCATAGGACTATGCGTATGCATAAGCTCTAATATATATATGGGTGTTTTGAATTCATCACTATCTTAGAAAATGCTGTCCATTTTATTGTGTTAGGCTTTGAAACAACATCCTCAATGACCGTGTTTTACACTTAGAAGTTCAACAGCAGGTTGAAACTTTCTTCAAATTGATCATCACAGTGAGGTGATTTTTAAAAGCAGGATACTGTTTTGATGATGTGTTTGATATGATTTTCATTTGCATTTACTTTTATGTCAGAGTGGTTAGAGGGACAGTAGAGCCCTGAGTACCAGGCTATTAGAACCTTATGGTCGTGAGCAAGTTGGGCACCACCAAAGCGTGTCCAGAGTGCATAAGAGGCGATTACCATGACTCAACGGTCACGTGAAATTTTATTGTGGTCATGACTGCCGGTGTGGCGGTAATACGGTCACCGCAACAGCCCTAGGCACGACAGCACTTCTTCCCCCTCAGTAAACTGAAAATATTTGGCCCTCGGATCCTCAAAAGGTTATTCAGCTGCACCATCGAGAGCATCTTGACTGGCTACATCACCACATGGTATGGCAAATGCACCTCCCTCGAATGGCATAGTGCTACAGAGGGTGGTGTGGACAGCCCAGTACTGCACTAGGGCCGAGCTCCTTGCCATCCAGGACCTCTATATCAGGCGGTGTCAGAGGAAGGCCTGAAAAATTGCCAAAGACAACACTGTTCTTTATTTTACTGCTATTATTATCAAACCTGATGCCTAGTCACTTTAACCTGCATACATGTACATATCTATGTCAATTACTTCATACCCCTGCACATTGATCTGTTACTGGTACTCCCTGTATATGTGACTCACCACCTAGATTCGGTCTTATGTAGCAAAATGTGAAATTGTGTTTTTTTTTTACAGTGGATACAAGTAGAGACTCAGAGCTACAAAATGGTATATCATACACTCCATTTGAGGATCAATGGGAAAGTAATTCTGCCTTGAAAGTTGATCAACTTGTAAACTCACTTTTGAGAATATCGCCTTTGAAAGTTTTGGTATATAGCGAAGCGCTATTCTTTGTCTCTTGTTATGCTGTTTTTACTGCAGCTCACTGTATGTATGGAGCTAAATATATTTGTGTATATTCCTTATAACCGCGGATATGCAAGGTAACGTTACTCATTTCAGAACCTTGGTGTTATATTCAAATTGTGCTTATGTAGCTAGCTACATTCTTCAATTAGCTCTTGCGACATACGCCTAGTTTCCTGAATCGGGTCACATATAGCTCCATTGTTGTGTTTTTTTTCTTCTCCTCCTGTGATAACATATATATATTTATTTTTTACTCTGCATAGTTGGGCAGGGCTCGTAAACACACGTTTCACGGTTTAGTGTAACAGTGGCGATTTTAGCATGTAAATTTTTKGGGGCAAACGCAACCAATTTTTTAGGTGCATGCTTGCAAAGCCACTACACAACAACACAACACTAAACAATACATGAATWGCACTATAACGGTGGCAGACGGTGCCCACAAACTGTTAGGCCCTACATAAAGCTGTCCCAACTGCGGAGCTTTCTTTTCAGCACCATTTAGTGAATCCTTACCACTGCTACACCTGGCTATCAGCGGAGCCTCGTCTGGCAGCGAGACAGTTCATTCAGCCCCATTTACTGCCTTTTTCAAATGCATAGCTGATATGGCTCACTTGCTTAAAGAAATRTGGTTTCTACTGACTCCTTGTGAATTTGTGTAACTCGATTAGCCCCGCGTTCATAACGAATGCTGACATAAGTTTAGACTTTTAACCTGTTTRGGGTGCAGCCCGACACCGGTACACTTATGACAACATCCAGCTCAAGTGCAGGGCGCGCAATTCAAAAGCTATTTTTTTTWAATATTTAACTTTCACACATTAACAAGTCCAAGACACCAGATGAAAGATAAACTTCTTGTGAATCAAACCAACATGTCCGATTTTTAAAATGTTTTACAGGGAAGACAAAATATGTAAMTCTATTAGCTAACCACGTTAGCAAATGCCACCACTTTTCTAACTCCATCAGTTTCTTACTCCATCAGGTGCTATCACAAATTCGACCAAATAAAGATATAAATAGCCACTAACCAAGAAACAAATTCATCAGATGACAGTCTGATAACATATTTATTGTATAGCATATTTTTTTTAGAAAAATGTGCATATTTCAGGTATAAATCATATTTTACATTTCAGCTACACTCAGAAAGTGCACCGAAAGCAGCCATAATATTTACAGACACCAACGTCAATTAGCTAATTACTCATCATAAAACATTTCCGAAAAATATATAGTTTGCAGCAATTGAAAGATAGGCAACTTGTGATTCCAAACAATATTTCCGATTTATAAAATGTTTTACAGCGAAAACAAAATGTATCGCTATATTAGTGCGTAGCCACAATAGAGAGACACATTGGGCGCCCACGACCCGTTCACATGCACGACAGATATATGAAATAACATCATAAAATGAGTCTTACTTTGGCTGATCTTTCATCAGAAGGTTGAAGAAGGTGTCCTCTGTCCAGATGAGTCGTTGTTTCGATTTAGAATGGCACATTTCCCTCTTCAATTAGCATTGGCACGAGCCGAGTGGCATAAATTTCTCCAGCGTAAACACAGTCAGAGGACGGAACACGGCAAAACTCCCGAATAAAGTTTCAATAATCTGATTAAACTATATTGAAAAAACATACATTACGATGATATGGTCACATGTATCAAAAAAAATTTGAGCCGGAGATGTTAGCCGTTCATTACGAAGGCAAAACAGAAGTCAATCCCACTTCCTTCAGAGTACCGGAAGTGGACGGTCACGTCAAAGAAATAGGTTTTTTTCCACCACAGGACAAGATGAGCACAAAAAATTCTTCTCTGACATCCTCTTTACACCAATAGGAAGGCGTAGAGAGTGTCAGCAGACTCCTAAGTGTCAAGACCATGTATAGGCATCATGTTGAAAAGAGCATCGATTTCTGACATTTCACTTCCTGGTCAGGAAAAGTGCTGCAGAAGGACTTCTGTTTCACTCAGAGAAATAATTCCAACTCTTTTAGAAACTAGAAAGTGTTTTCTATCCAAAAAGAATAATAATATTCATATTGTACGAGCAAGATTTGAGTAGGAGGCCATTTGAAATGGGCACGATTTCACTGGCTACTCAACACTTTGCCTTGCAGCCTTAACATTAAACTACACACAGACATTATTACATTTCTATTCAGTAAATTCATAATGTTTCTTCTTATGTCATTAACACTTATCTCTAAGTATAAGCAAGTGCAAGCAAACGATCTGCGACGAGGTACGCCTTCGTTCAGCACTTTCAAAATGGACATCGACAGAAATTCAGAAGTTAGTTCAGATAAATTCAGATGTTGAGGCCTTAACTTTACCCTTCTTTAAGTCACCACACAGAGAGAGAGAGACGAGAGAGACAAGAGAGACGCTGTTAGCCTACCATTTTATGTATTTTATTAGAGACAATGCCAAGAATGTGCAATGCTGTCATCAAGGCAAAGGGTGGCTACTTTAAATAGCCCTGAAACAAAACTCAAACAAGAAGCAGGTGCAACCAATAAGACATAACAAACAGAAAAGGAAAAGGGGATCGGTGGCAGCTAGTAGACCGGCGACGACGACCGCCGAGCGCCACCCAAACAGGCAGGGGAGCCACCTTCGGTGGAAGTCGTGACAAGGTGTGACTAATAGAAATTGAATAATGTGTCCCTGAAAAAAGGGGTGTGTCAAAATCTAAAAAAGCAGTCAGTATCTGGTGTGGCAACCAGCTGCATTACGTAATGCWGTGCATCTCCTCCTCATGGACTGCACCAGATTTGCCAGTTCTTGTTGTGCGATGTTACCCCACTCTTCCACCAAGGCATCCCCCGACATGTATAGCGAACAAAAATCAATGCATGGGCACCTCGGCCCTCAAAACAAACGTCCATTTGGAGAGCATAAGCTGGGGATTTTTGAGGCATTCAATCAGAGCATAAATCTTTGTTTAACCTTTCTAGGACACACGTTCTGCTAGCGGAACCCCCCCCCCCCAAAACATTCCGCTGAAAAGGCAGCGCGGGAAATACAAAAATATTTTGGGGAAATATGTAACTTTCACACATTAATAAGTCCAATACAGCAAATGAAAGATAAACATCTTGTTAATCTACCCATCGTGTMCGATTAAAAAAATGCTTTACAGTGAAAACACAACATATGATTACGTTAGATCACCGCCAAGTCCAAAAAACACACAGCAATTTTCCCAGCCAAAGATAGCAGTCACAAAAAGCAGAAATAAAGATCAAATGAATCACTTTTGATGATCTTCATCAGATGACACTCATAGGACATCATGTTACACAATACATGTATTTTTTCTTCGATAATGTGTATATTTATATCCAAAAATCTTAGTTTACATCGGCGCCATGTTCAGAAATKCCTCCAAAATATCCGGAGAAATTGCAGAGCCACATCAAATAACATAAATACTCATCATAAACTTTGATGAAAGATACATGTTTTACATAGAATTAAAGATACACTTGTTCTTATTGCAACCGCTGTGTCAGATTTCGAAAAAGCACACCATGCAATAATCTGAGACGGCGCTCAGATATAAATAACATTTCTCCGCCATGTTGGAGTCAACAGAAATACGAAATTACATCATAAATATTCTCTTACCTTTGATGATCTTCATCAGAATGCACTCCCAGGAATTCTAGTTCCACAATAAATTGTTGTTTTGTTCGATAATGTAAATTATTTATGTCGAAGTAGCTACTTTTGCTAGCGCGTTTAGTACACATTTCCAAACGCTCGTGCAAGTCCCGCATAACGTTGGACGAAAACTTCAAAAAGTTATATCACAGGTCGAATAAACTTGTCAAACTAAGTAGAGAATCAATCTTCAGGATGTTGTTATCATATATATCCAATAACGTTCCAACCGGAGCATTCCTTCGTGTCTGTAGAAGTTATGGAACGCAAGGCGACATCATGAGGAATGCGCATGACCAGGAACTGGCAATCTGCCAGACCACTGACTCATTCCCCTCTCATCCAGCCCCACAACACAGTATAAACTTCATTCAACGTTCTACAGACTGTTGACATCTAGTGGAAGGCGTAGGAAGTGCAAACAAATCCATATCGTCCTGGGATTTGAATAGGCGATGAGTTGAACATCAACCAGCCTCAGAATTTCCACTTCCTGTTTGGACGTTTGCCTGCCATATGAGTTCTGTTATACTGACACATAATTCAAACAGTTTTAGAAACTTCAGAGTGTTTTATATCCAATAGTAATAATAATATGCATATATTAGCATCTGGGACAGAGGTAGGAGGCAGTTCCATTTGGGCACGCTATTCATCCAAAGTGAAAATGCTGTCCCCTATCCCTAGAAAGTTAACAGCGTTATCTGACAAATGTATAGATGGGGGTTTCTGTGCCCCACACATTGTTTCCATCATATCAATTGTGGACGGTAATATCATAGCGTAGCAGGCCAAGCCATTCACCGTGGGAATGATTCAAGTGAGACAGTCATGTGAGGACTTTTCCCATGATCTAAGAGTGCACTCTGGATGAATWAAAAATTTGAATAATTTAATCATTTTGAGCTACAAAGACGATACTACAATATGTAAACTCAACTCTTAAAAGAAACGTCCCTTTTTCAGGACCCTGTCTTTCAAGGATAATTTGTAAAAATTCAAATAACTAAACAGATCTTCATTGTAATGGGTTTCCCATGTTTGTTCAATGAACCATAAACAATTAATGAATATGCACCTGTGGAACGGTCGTTAAGACACTAAGACACGGTAGGCAATTAAGGTCACAGTWATGAAAACTTAGGACACTAAAGAGACTTTTCTACTGACTCTGAAAAACACCAAAAGAAAGATGCCAGGGTCCCTGCTCATCTGCGTGAATGTGCCTTAGGCATGCTGCWGGGAGGCATGAGGACTGCAGATGTGGCCAGGGCAATAAATTGCAATGTCTGTACTGCGAGACAGCGCTACAGGGAGACAGGACGGACAGCTGATCGTCCTCGCAGTTGCAGACCACGTGTAACAACACCTGCACAGGATTGGTACCTCCGAACATCACACCTGCGCGGCAGGTACAGGATGGCAACAACAACTGTCCGAGTTACACCAGGAACGAACAATCCCTCCATCAGTGCTCAGACTGTCCGCAATAGGCTGAGAGAGGCTGGACTGAGGACTTTTAGGCCTGTTGTAAGGCAGGTCCTCACCAGACATCACCAGCAACAACATCGTCTATGGGCACAAACCCACCACGGGATTGATTTGGAGGTGGATTTGGAGGTGGAGGGTACATCATGGTCTGGGGCGGTGTGTCACAGCATCATCGGACTGAGCTTGTTGTCATTGCAGGCAATCTCAATGCTGTGCATTACAGGGAAGACATCCTCCTCCCTCATGTGGTACCCTTCCTGGAGGCTCATCCTGACATGATCCTCCAGCATGACAATACCACCAGCCATACTGGTCGTTCTGTGCATGATTTCCTGCAAGACAGGAATGTCAGTGTTCTGCCATGGCCAGCGAAGAGCCCGGATCTCAATTCCATTGAGCACGTCTGGAACCTGCTGGATCGGAGGGTGAGGGCTAGGGCCATTCCCCCCCAGAAATGTTCGGGAACTTGCAGGTGCCTTGGTGGAAGAGTGGGGTAACATCTCACAGCAAGAACTGGCAAATCTGGTGCAGTCCATGAGGAGGAGATGCACTGCTATATGTAATGCAGCTGGTGGAGATCGCCTTTCTTTTGGTTTTGCCCCCCCCCCCCCTTTGTTCAGGGACACATTATTCCATTTCTGTTAGTCACATGGCAGTTGTTCAGTTTATATATGTTGTTGGATCTTGTTATGTTCATACAAATATTTACACATGTTAAGTTTGCTGAAAATAAACGCAGTTGACAGTGAGAGGACATTTCTTTTTTTGCTGAGTTTGTCTTTCAAAGGGGTTTGTTCAAATGTGGATGGAAGCCTTTGGTTGGTCCTTGTGTTCAATTGACCAATAAAGTGATCTTAATCATCTCTTAATTATTATAATCTATGGCAAAGATACTTTTAGGTTTCCACTTTCGTCTGTGTCTTTGTAGTTACTGGCTACCTAGGCCTTGGAATAACACTGGGGGGAAGGGTCATTCAAAACTCTGATGGAGTTGTGTCGTGGTAATTTCCTGTATTACTAAATGATGAGAGTTTACACACCACACACAAGTCAGAGTTATATTTAAATTCCATCTTTAATTATATGAGCTTCACCATAGCCCTTTGACTCTCAGATCAATTCAGTGTCTATAAATTAATTCTCTGAGAGTGCTTACAAAATAATTCTTAGTATCTTTTATAGCCAAGATACACCCCTCTCAACTCACATGACGAACCACAGATCTTAGAATATTCACWAAGGGCCTTTTACTTGAAAGAGGAGTATCCCATAGCCAGATAGCATTAGCTATAAATTATCGTTCAGTTTGGTCTCTTAGACGAGGTTCTACTTCTCGTTCTTGGTACTTCCTATTACCAAAACATTACCTCATCCAATGGCATATATCACTTGTCAATTCTAGATACTCCCATGTTAAATACACCCCCTCTTCCCCCCACTCCTGGAGAAGCTCACTAAGGAGAGTGAACCTCTAGGTCATATTCTATGAAATATAAGTTCAACATTAGAGGGGTGGTATAATGGTTCCAGACACTACCATACTCCTCCCCCCAATGGGAAAATAAGGGAGTGACTGGAGTACAGACATAGTGGAGCCCTTCACATGGTTTCACAGATATATTCACCTATGAAAGACAATRTTCAAACCTGACTTCTCCCTTTCTGATATTCTGCATATTACCAGATATGTAAAAGACAAGCCTGACCTCTCCCCTCTCTGGGCCCCAAGTGACTTTTCCCTAGAGGAGAAATGAAAATGAAACTGCCAACAATATAGTCCAAAAGAAGACATTCTAATGACAAGTATAAAATGAATAAAACATCTTATTTATCTATGTTACCTAACTAATTCTGATTCAGCTACGACAGTTGTCATGTCAACACATCTGTCAGTGCTGCTGCGAACTGCAACAGAAGAGACATGCCAGAAGTTCTATAAAACATTCTTGACATCAATGCAGTCAATATATACAGTATATATTATGAGATTTACCCAGATCCACCCATCCAGTTTCAACTGAAATTGTCCATCTAGCTTGATAGAACAGTGCTAACAATTCCATTTTAGCTAGTTATATTAATTATTCAGACAGCATTTTGTCTATATTGATGATGTTTTAAAGAAAAAAAAAGTTGGATAAACACATTTGTGAAATTTGTGATGTACGACAAGATTGAGTGCAATTTCAATGTTGTTTGAGTTGCTTTGTGTATTAGCAAGCTTTCTTGAAATTCTCTCACTGCACAACTGCTCACTGCATCCAAGATGATTGACATAAGCGTATTACTAAGCCCATTAGCTCCCCACCCACTCAGCATGTCTGTTCAACCTCACTAAAAGTAGATTTTCTCAAATTCTGAGTATGTTTTTGAGGAAGAATTATTATTGGGGATGTTTGGTTACTCAAATCTATTTTAGATGGGAATCAGGATGACTGTGCGGGACTTTAAAATGGTCCATTAGAAACTCTGTGTAACTTCACAAAATCAATTATTAGGTCAAAGTACACATCAGCTTTAAAGTGAAACTGACAGCATTTTAACAACATGAAATCTTATTCAAATCTGTTCATATACAGTGCGTTTGGGAAAAGATTCCGACCCCTTGACTTTTTCCACATTTTGTTACGTTACAGCCATATTCTAAAATGGATCAAATAAAACATAATCAATCTACACACAATACCCCATAATGACAAAGCGAAAACAGGTTTTAAAAATTTTCGCAAATTTTACATAAATATTCAGACCCTTTGTTTTGAAACTCAAAATTGAGCTAATGTTGTGGTGACCGTATTACCTCCACACTGGCGGCCATGAGTCAGGAAGGCAGTCAAATTCCACGTGACCGCTTAGTCATGATAATTAGGCTTCTCCAAGCTCTGATGCTGCTGATGGTCATTATTAGCCTACCAAACTTGATAACTGCCTGGTACTCAGCCCTATATTGTTCCTCTAATCACTCTGACATCAATGCAAATGTAATCGAAAATCTAATCAAACACTTCATGAGAGCCCATGAGCAACTTTTAAAGGACAAACTACTGTAGGTTAGTGCTTTTGTTGTTTGTTAGGCCTACTCATCTTGTTTGCTGAATAAAAGTAAATGTGGACAGTTGTTCCAATATCTTCAATATGCACCTTGGAATTGGATAAGGACATGCACAGTTGCGTTCCCTATGCATCTGTCTTCAGTGGTAGCCTGTGAGAAAGACCCGATCAAGTGATGGAGAGCGGTGTGAGTGAGATGAGAGGTGCTTCGGAGCRGGCTGCAAAAGCCATGGATTCTTTTAGGGTGCATTATGGCCACACAAAATGGATGCTGCTGGGAAATGCCTTTCAAGCAACTTTTTTCAAATCATCATTAGAGTTGCATCATGCAGCCTTAAAATKTATTAAAAATCAAAACATATACCCCAACGTATGTAAAACAACTAAAGTTACATTAATAACTCTAAATGATATATGCTTATTTTAGAGTTATTCATGTAACTTTAGTTGTTCTACTACTAACCCTAACCCGAAGCATATAGGAGTACATATTTCTTTGTTAACCGCTCACCACAGAATAGCCGCATGTGCGCACTCCCTCAAATCGTTTGGAGAAAATATCCTGATGATTTTGAAAGACACTCACCTGTCTATAAAAGGTCCCACAGTTGACAGTGCATGTCAGAGAAAAAAACAAGCCATGAGGTCGAAGGAATTGTCCGTAGAGCTCCGAGACAGGATCGTGTCGAGGTACAGATCAGGGGAAGGGTACCAAAACATTTCTGCAGCATTGAAGGTCCCCAAGAACACAGAGGCCTCCATCATTCATGAATGGAAAAAGTTCGGAACCACCAAGACTCTTCCTAAAGCTGGCCGACTGGCCAAACTCCGCAGTAGGGGGAAAAGGGCCTTGGTCAGGGAGGTGACCAAGAACCCAATGGTCACTCTGGCAGAGCTCCAGAGTTCCTCTGTGGAGACGGGAGAATCTTGTTGAAGGACAACCATCTCTGCAGCACTCCACCAAACAGGCCTTTATGGTAGAGTGGTGTAGTGGAAATTCCACACAGGGACACTCAAAGTCAATCTTAATTGAATCGTTCTTTAATATCAGCACGCTGCAGAGGTTCCAACCAATTCAATGCACCAAGTACACATGTCGATCAGGAGCTCCACCGGGACAGTCCAGTTAGTTCTCTTATATACTGTGGCGTACAGCAGGTCAGCCACCAGGGGGAGACTCGTCGAGGCCTGGTGACAGACAGAGTATACATCACGAGGCGATGGCTCCATCTGCTGGACGTGCCAGGTCTCGACGGGCTCTCCGCCCAGGACTAATTGGGGCTGATTGGGGAGTTGGTGAGTAATCAAGGGCTGATTGCTCACCAGCTGTACAAGCCCCATAAAGCTGCCAGAAGGGCAGCACACAGGAGAGGACTGGGGGAAGTAAGGTGACTTCCTTGTAGTTGGAGACGGTGCCCGAGCTAAGACGTTTGAGTTTGTGTGCCCGACAGGATACAGCAAGACCCGGAGCCCAGAAGACGGAGAGGGTCTCATGGGGGAGACCTATCCTTTTCTGTTGATTTATTATTTAATAAACACCTGCGAAACCCAGATAATCATACTCTGTCCGTGTCTGATCTGTGTAAACGTCTTGACAAAACCCACTGGTCTGCCACAATACAGACAAGTTATATTTATATGATTTAGCTTATTCATCATTCATAATGAATTAATCATTAACATTTGCTTCATTCATGTGACCGACCAATACTGGGTGATGCATGTGACAGACCAATACCTCACGAGGCTTCTTCTCCCAAACACACACATTTATCTCCCTTAATACTCCATGTGTATCTTCAACAATTCTCTTGTCCTTACTTGCTATGCACCATATGTATCTTCAACCGTTCTCTTGCCGCTACAGTAATCTCCCTTATTACTCCATGTGCATTTTCAATGATTCTCTTGTCGTTAGTTACTATGAACCAAATGTATCGTTCTATACAAATATAGAATAGCACCTCGTGCTATTATCTCCGTAATCTCCCTTATTACCCCATGTGCATCTTCAATGATTCTCTGTCATTACTTCCTATGCACCATATGTATCTTTCTATACATATAGAATAACACCTTGTGCTATTATCACACTGCAGACTCTGTAATCTCCCTTATTACCCCATCTGCATCTTGGCACCATATGTAAATGTGATATTTCAGTAAAAACTAGTTTTGCTTTGTCATTATGCAGTATTGTGTGTAGATTGATGAGGGATAAAAACGATTTAATCCATTTTAGAATAAGGCTCTAATGTAACAAAATGTGGAAAGGGTTCTGAATACTTTCCGAATGCACTGTACACCCCCATTTTTTAAAACATTTTCTGACAAGCGAGCACTTAGATATGGCCATTTTCAAGTTTTCATAAATTCTTAGAATGTTTTGGAATTAGGTATACTAAAGCCTTTGTGAAAATGTCATAGCAATGTTGAGTGTGAAAGCTGCCGTGCGTTTGGACAATTATTAAATACAACCTAATAAAAACATGTCTCCTCCAGGAGCAGAGTCTACCAAACCGGTGTGCCATAGCCAATCAGAGCTACAGTCAGCCTTTATGCAAACATCTATTTGCACACAGGCATGCCATCATTCACTTTGCACTGGACTGTGTGTTTACAAGCAGTTGCAATAGCGACTTTAGATCATTAGAACGCATTCGTCAAAAGCCACAAAGTACACCTGAATAGATTTCTGCAAATATATGACCGACGGGCTTAAGTAGCAAAATTTGAAAGGATATTTTTTACATTGGATAAAAGTAGAGACTCACAGCTACAAACTTGTATATCATACACTACATTTGAGGAGCTATGGAAAAGTAATTTTGCTTTGAAAGTTGATAAACTTGTAAACTCACGTTTGAGAAAATGGCCTTTGAATATTTTGGTACTACTATTGGAGAGCCCTTCTTTGTCTACACCGATTAGGCATCGTTCACACCGTCTTAAACTTTAGCCCCACTCATCTTTTTAAGGGTTAATCTGAGCATTCTGTACTAAATTGCTAGCTACTTCCAGACACATAATGAGAGAACACCTCTCTCTGACCATTTTACTCGCCTTAAMAGAGCTGGTTAGGCTGTTTTCATTTTATCCAGAGTGTTGGTGACTGTAACTGTGCTGCTGGCAACAATTTAATTGCACATTTTTCCGACGTTTACTGATACCGACCATATTCAATGGGTGATAAGCGTTCATAAATTCATCAGTTATTCTGCGCTCTGGCACACTAAGACGAGAGTCTTTGTTAAGACATGTAGCTAGCTAGCTAAACAATGTACCATAATTCCAACTCATGACGTTTCTACCCTGCATGAATCTGCAGGTAGCTAACCAACCAGGTTCTATGGCTATAACTAGTCAAACAAATGTGTCTGAGATACAAAGAATAAGATCATACACATAACATTAGCTAGCGAGCCAGCCAGCTAACTTTAGCTAGCTAACAGTACACTTTAAGTTGACATTAGGTTTATGCAGTTTTATTACGTGATACATTTTTTTTGAAAGCATCGTTAGACAGGATTACCTACACATACTGACCATCTCAAATAGAMAGAAGCGTGCTATATGGCAGACCAATCCAAACTCATCTCTCGGCATGTCCAGCCCATTCATTATTTTAGCCAATCATGGCTAGGTTGCTCACTTTTTCTCTGGCTTAACCAACTAGGCTCGTAATTTAACAATTGTATTTGTATTTACAGATGGCATCCACATTTGTTATTAAGGCACATGAAAGTTCACATATTCCAGTAGCCAAATGACTCTCCTGTGAAGTAGTGACCCGCGACATCAGCCAGAGAAAGATGAGCTAGCATCTAATGAAGGAACATTAGATAAGCCCTCTAAATCTTGTTCAGCTAGTTGACCATCAAAATTGCACTGATAAACGATGAGGAATTGTAGCATACTCATCCTTTTGCAGCTTGCCTGCCAACAATGCATGCTTGTCCCAACCAAGCACCCAAAACTAACTGGTTAAAGTTGGCTAGCTTGCGAGCTAGCAACTTYCAGACAAAAATGAGAGAACACCTTACTCTGACCCTTTAACTTACCCTAGCAGAGCTGGTTAGGCTGTTTACATGTTATCTAGAGTGTTTATGACTAACGATTACTTTMTTTTCTTACATTTACGGACACCGTTCATATTCAGTGGATGTTACTCGTTCATAAATTAATCAGTTATTCTGCACTCTGGTACACTCAGACAAGAGTGCTCTGAAACCAGAGTGAATTTACTAACACGAGATATGCTAACTGGATAACAGTTGTTCAAGTTCTTGCTAGATAACGAAATGACACCTGCATCTCAAGCTGTGTATAGCCACCAAAAAATTATGAGGGGAAAAGTTAGTCACTCACCCACTCCTCCAAGGACATGACATCCTCCTAGCAGCTAGCTAGCTATCCAGATAACATTAGGCTCTGTGTTTTTAGATGGTTGCTACATAAATAGATATGCTAGCCTATTAGCCACATTATGACTGACTTGTGATCGTTGCCCTTGCTCATTTATTGTCATTCCCAGCCTTAGTTACATTTTTCAGTTTTCTCCAAAATGTTGAGCCATTGAAACTGAAACAGTGTATCCCGAATAGAGGCAGCAAACAATGTACCAGGCCAGCTGTGATTTACAACCTGATAGCAATATTTTTTGGACAACCAAAAAATGTTATGGTGAATTAAATTAATCATGCATTGAACTGCAGCAATCTATTCTGCCAACAATGCCTYAATGTACATCATGGAATGTTGAGGCAAATATAACCTATTTTTAAAACCTCTTATAAAGTTGGTTTTGTAGCATAAACTGGGAATTGCATATTTTTGACTGATATTATGTTTGTTTCTTATCCGCAAAGTAGTTAAAATGTTGTCAGTTCCACTTTAAATGTCTTGCTAGCTACAATTGTGCTAGGAAGTTACCTAGCATTACTCATTTGCTAGGGCAACCAACAATCAACCAGCGACCCTGACCAAAAATCTCTTTGCATATGACCAGCTTGAAAGCAGTGGGGCCAGAAGGTTTGGCACAACAAAGAACAAGACAGAGGAGTTGACTTAAGCACAATTAAGGCAACTCTTCTGTCTTATTCTTTGTTGTTCCAAACCTTCTGCCCCCACTGCTTTCAAGCTGGTCATATGCCAAGAGATTTTGGGCAGGGTCGCTGGTTGGTTGTCCAGGCTAGTTTCTTTGCTTTGAAATATTTGCCAGTTGCTTGCCTATTCACCTAAATCAAAACACTCATCTTGTTTTGCTCCCAAAACACATTCCTTTAATGATTTATCAAAAAGTGATTATGTTCATACCCAGGAAACACAGTCACTTTTGTTTTCCAATTAACTTTAGCAAGCCTATTTATCCCCCCAAAATGACAGATAACAAAATGCATTATATTAAAACCCAAGAATTGGTTATTGTAATCTCACATTCACACTATTTTTTAGATGCAATGAAAGTTCTTAATTACATGATTACATGCTCTTTGGCTATTACCTCTCTCTTGAGCATGTGGCAGGCTAGAAATGAACATTCTGTGATTACTGTAATCAATCATAATTGGCAGCAGACATGAAGAGTCCATGTGAAGAAGCAGAAAGAAGCAAGCTATGGTTCAATCTCATACACTGTCAGCAGCCCAACTCTTAACCTATGTCTGCAACACCTTTTTGATAAAAAGTATTGGCATGAACTATATGAATAGGTCTTGGTGTGTGTGTGTGTGTGTGTGTGTGTGTGTGTGTGTGTGTGTGTGTGTGTGTGTGTGTGTGTGTGTGTGTGTGTGTGTGTGTGTGTGGCCATGCTATCCATTAATATTTGACCAGAAATGTGTGTGAATACATTTGCACGGATATGCTTTCATTTTCACTGTACATGTACATGGATGTGAGTTTATGCACACTTGTGTTTTTTGCCTTTTATGTGTACATACAGTGTGTGTTTGTTTGTGCCCAGTGACGTGTTAAAAAAGCTCCTCCGATTGAGTGAATGCATGAGTGGACAGCACAGAGATCTACAGATGACAGGCAGACTGGGTTGTGGTGTAGCCCTTTCCCTAATTGATCCCATTGGGCAGCCAGGCTTTAACGGGTCCAATCAAAACACAGGTTGAACACAGTCACCATGGAGTGGCCAGCTGTTCGTCTAAGCACTGTACAGAATGAGTAAAGGTTGTAGGAATAGCCTACCCATCACAAATCCTAACATTGAGCATTATGGAGATACACTGCTAGACTGGCAATAGGTCAGAACATACGGTGCATTCGGAAGGTATTCAGAACCCTTGACATTTTCCACATTTTGTTACGTTACAGCCTTATTCTAAAACAGATTAAATCGTTTTTCCCTCATCAATCTACACACAATACCCCATAATTACAAAGCAAAAACAAGCTCTAGCTGGACCATTCAAGGACATTGAGACTTGTTTTCGAAGCTACTCTTGTGTTGTCTTGGCTATGCGATGTGGAGCAGGTTTTCATCAAGGATCTCTACTTTGCTCCGTTCATCTTTTCCTCGATCCTGACTAGACTCTCAGTCCCTGCCGTTGAAAAACATTCCCACAGCATGATGCTGCCACCACCATGCTTCACTGTAGGGATGGTGCTAAGTTTCCTCCAGACGTGACACTTGGCATTCAGGCCAAAGAGTTCAATCTTGGTTTCATCAGACCAGAGAACCTTGTTTGAGTCCTTTAGGTGCCTTTTGGCAAACTCCAAGCGAGCTGTCATGTGCCTTTTACTGAGGTGTGGCTTACATCTGACCACTCTACCATAAAGACCTGATTGGTGGAGTGTTGCAGAGATGGTTGTCCTTCTGGAAGTTTCTCCCATCTCCACAGAGGAACTCTGGAGCTCTGTCAGAGTAACCATCAGGTTCTTGGTCACCTCCCTGAACAAGGCCCTTCTCCCCCGATTGCTCAGTTTGTCCGGGTGGCCAGCTCTAGAAGGAGCCTTGGTGGTTCCAAACTTCTTACATCTAAGAATGATGAAGTACATTGTGTTCTTGGTGACCTTAAATGCCACAGAAATGTTTTGGTACCCTTCCCCAGATCTGTGCATCGACACGATCCTGTTTTTGCTTTTTCATAATGGGGTATTGTGTGTAGATTGATGAGGAAAACATTTAATTGAATASATTTTAAAGTAAGGCTGTAACTWAATTTTGAAAAATTCAAGAGGTCTGAATACATTCCGAATGCACTGTAAGAGGCAACAATAACCTCACCTTGGCATTGTCAATGCTATTTCCCCTCTCTAACTATGAGAAACAATTACGATATTCCTCATATTACTTCCAATGTTTTAACTATGCTGCTTATTGAAATAAAAAAGTCTAATCATAATATGACTGGGATTCACCTTGCCTCATTATCTTTATCAACAATGTATCCTTTAGCATATATTATTTATACATATATTCCACTATGTTGTGTCACTGTGCTTTACTATGTCTCTTAAATTCTTCACCATTCTTCCAAATATCACTATGCTTCATCCTGTGCTATCTATGCTACATTACCATGAGTACAGTGCCTTGCAAAAGTTTTCACCCCCTTGGCGTTTTTCCTATTTTGTTGGATTACAACCTGTAATTTAAATGGATTTCTATATGGATTTCATGTAATGGACATACACAAAATAGTCAAAATTGGTGAAATTAAAAAGAAAACTTGTTTCAAAAAATGTAAAATTATAAAAACGGAAAAGTGGTGCGTGCATATGATTCAACCCCTTTGCTATGATGCCCCTAAATAAGATCTGGTGCAACCAATTACCTTCAGAAGTCATATAATTAGTTAATTAAAGTCCACCTTTGTGCAATCTAAGTGTCACATGATCTCAGTATATATAGACCTGTTCTGAAAGGCCCCAGAGTGCAACACTGCAACACCACTAAGCAAGGGGCACCACCAAGAAACCGGCACCATGAAGACCAAGGAGCTCTCCAAACAGTTCAGGGACAAAGTTGTGGAGAAGTACAGATCAGGGTTGGGTTATAAAAATTATCAGAAACTTTGAACATCCCACAGAGCACCATTAAATCCATTATTAAAAATGGAAAGAATATGGCACCACAACAAACCTGCCAAGAGAGGGCCGCCCACCAAAACTCACGGACCAGGCAAGGAGGGCATTAATCAGAGAAGCAACAAAGTGACCAAAGATAACCCTGAAGGAGCTACAAAGCTCCACAGCGGAGATTGGAGAATCTGTCCATAGGACCACTTTAAGCCGTACACTTCACAGAGCTGTACTTGATGGAAGAGTGGCCAGAAAAAAGTAATTGCTTTAAGAGAAAAATATGCAAACACATTTGGTGTTCACCAAAGGCATGTGGGAGACTCCCCAAACATATGGAAGGTGGTACTCTGGTCAGATGAGATTAAAATTGAGCTTTTTGGCCATCAAGGAAAACGCTATGTCTGGCGCAAACCCAACACCTCTCATCACCCCGAGAACACCATCTCCACAGTGAAGCATGGTGGTGGCAGTATCATGCTGTGGGGATGTTTTTCAATGGCAGGGACTGGGAAACTGGTCAGAATTGAAGAACTGATGGAGCTAAATACAGTGAAATCATTGAGGGAAACCTGTTTCAGTCTTCTAGAGATTTGAGACTGGGACGGAGGTTCACCTTCCAGCAGGACAATGACCCTAAGCATACTGCTAAAGCAACACTCGAGTGGTTTAAGGGGAAACATTTAAATGTCTTGGAATGGCCTAGTCAAAGCCCAGACCTCAATCCAATTGAGAATCTGTGGTATGACTTAAAGATTGCTGTACACCAGCGGAACCCATCCAGCTTGAAGGAGCTGGAGCAGTTTTGCCTTGAAGAATGGGCAAAAATCCCAGTGGCTATATGTGCTAAGCTTATAGAGACATACCCTAAGAGACTTGCAGCTGTAATTGCTGGCTCTACAAAGTATTGATTTTGGGGGGGTGAATAGTTATGCATGGTAAAGTTTTCAGATTTTTTGTCTTATTTCTTTTTTGCATCTTCAAAGTGGTAGGCATGTTACGTAAATCAAATGATACAAACCCTCAAAAAATCAATTTTAATTCCAGGTTGTAAGGCAACAAAGGAAAAATGCCAAGGGGCTGAGTACTTTCGCCAGTCACTGTATGTATCTAAACATTGTGCAATCATAAATATATTTTTTTCTTCTCTCAAAACATATTGGGAATTGCTGGAGACACAATATAGGTATAACACTGCAATAGAAAATGTTTCAATTGCTACAGTTTAGTTTTTTTTGTTCACACAAAAAAACTTTCATATATTGAACTATTGAACCCAAGTATACATTTTCACAGCACAAAAAAGTGTTTAAGCTAACCAAGGAAAATGTAATACCACTCTTAATTTAGTATAGGATCCATGTTTCACTTAATCTCTATGCATATGACCAAACCAACTCTCCCTGTGATTTCAGGCCCTTTGACAACACACAAACAAAGACAGAAGGCATTTCCAGCCAGTCAGACAGCAAAAGTCAACCTCTTTTCAAGGACAGATAGGAGAGAAACAACAAACTGCAGATCCTGGCAGGCTAGAGCGACACAGCAAGGTACAGATGAATTCCGTTTCCCCTCAATGTCATATGCATGATTACTCCTTTGTGATGGCAAATTGCACACTTGTTTTCTCTTCTGTAATTATGTAACAGCATCCAATGAAATATTGAACACATTCAAAAATGAACAGTGAATTCTCAGTGATGAACCTGTAGGGTTTGAATGTTAACATATTAATGATATCTGAAATTATTAGTGTATTCGATCCCTGTCTAATCAGCTTTAGTCAATAATAGAGGGGAGATTCAATCTTCATGTTTTCTTCAAAGGCAGAGCAGGCAGTGGGACAAAATAAAAGTCTATATCACAGGTTGAATTATCCTTACCTCACTGTTTTGTCTCTTTTGAATTCCTATTACAGATGTACAAGATGTCATGAATTATTCAATGCATACTTGCCCCAAATGTGCATATGTTCAAAGTCTTCACCTGGAAGCAATTACGAAACTACCTTTTAACGTTTACGAACACCGGACATATTCAACCGATGTTGAGCATTCAAAAATACATAAGTTATTCTGCGCTCTGGCACACTAAGACGAGAGTCTTTTGTTAAGAAATGTAGCTAGATAAACAATGAATCCAAATGCATGATGTAACTTTAGTTGGAGAGCCAGATGGTTAACATTAGCTAGCTAGCTAACAGTACACTTTAACTTGAAATGAAAATACTTTGCCAAAATTAGAATGGAGTCTTTTGTTAAGACATGTCGCTAGCTAGCTAGCTAAACAATGGAGCATAATCACAACTCATGACGTTACTACCCTATATGAATCTGCAGCTAATCAACCAGGTTCTATGGCTATAACTAGTCAAGCAAATGTGTCTGAGATACGAAGAATAAGATCATGCACATAACGTTAGCTAGCTAAGAGTACACTTGAACTGAAACCACTTTCTGTCAAAATTAGAAATGTGTAATATCAGAAAATCTTAACAGTATACATCATGTTTGGATGCATCTCCTGTCCGATGCCATGCATGGTTGCCTTAGTTTGACGATGTAATCCAGACTGGTGTTTTCTCTATCTCCTTAGCTATCATACTCAAATTCTACTGATTTCAAAACTCGGTCCTCCAGAAAGTGGAGCATACAAACATTTGCTCGCGAGCTAACTGTACACTTTAACTTGACATTAGGTTTATGCAGTTTTACTACGTGATAAAAAAAAATTTAAGCCACAATTTAAAGCCACAATCGACACGATTACCTAAACATACTGACCAGCTCCAATAGACAGACTCGTGTTATATGGCAGACCAACCCAAACTCATCTCTCGGCATGTCCAGCCCACTCATAATCTCAGTCAATCATGGCCAGCGGGAAGGTTGCTGCTATTTCTGTGGCTAAACCAACTAGGCTCGTAATTTAACAATTGTATTTGAATTTTCAGATGGCATACAAGTTTGATGCTACATGTTCGAGAAGGCATTTCTGACAAAAAACGCATTTTGATAAAAAATTATTTTTTACGTTCAAACAGCTCTCCTGTGAAGTCATGACTTGCGACATACGCCTAGTTTCTTGAATCGGGTCACATATTGAATTGTGTTTGGTTGACAATGCAGGCAAATATCAACATTTAAATGAGATGTAACTGTCCAAGCATTAGATACATCTGAGCCAATGGCTTAATCCCATTATGTAACCTATATTTTTGGTAGATTTGGAGACATGAATCCAACATATCATTAGTTAGCTTGTCAACAAGTTAATGGGCTATTTATTGTATTTCAAAAGGGATATTAAATTGTGAATGAAAGCATCTGCAAAATGGCATATACAGTACCAGTCAAAAGTTTAGCTACACCTACTCATTCAAGGTTTTTTTCTTGGTGAGGCATATTATTCTGTTTTAATGTTACTCCTGAATCACTATGAAAAATTTAAAAACAAATATTCAGTGTATTTTTAACAAAGCTGAGATTTATTTTAAAGTCCTAAGTGTGGGAATACAGGTGAAATCAGTTACTGACGTGGACATGGTAGTGTAGCAGGAAGATCGGAATCCTGTGAACCAAGATGTTATGAGTTCAAATTAAGTAAGGGCATGTTGACCCTTTAGCTCAGTGTGGATGTTGCCTGTAATCCATTGCTTCTGGTTGGGGTATGTGTGTATGGTCACTTTTGGGACAACATCATCGATGCACTTATTGATGAATCCAGTGACTGATGTGATGTACTCCTCAATGCCATCTGAAGAATCCCGGGAACATATTCCAGTCTGTGCTAGCAAAACAGTCCTGTAGCTTAGCCTCTGCTTCATCTGACCACTTTCTTATTGACCGAGTCACTGGTGCTTCCTGCTTTAGTTTTTGTTTGTTAGCAGGAATCAGGAGGATAGAATTATGGTCAGATTTGGAGGGCGAGGGAGAGCTCTGTACACGTCTCTGTGTGGAGTAAAGGTGGTCTAGATTGTTTTCCCTCTGGTTGCACGTTTAGGTAAAACGGATTTGAGTTTTCCTGCCTTAAAATCTCTGGCCACTAGGAGCGCCGCCTCTGGGTGAGCGTTTTTCTGTTTACTTATGGCCGTATAAAGCTCATTGAGTGTGGTCTTAGTGCCAGCATCGGTTTGTGGTGGTAAATAGACAGCTATGAAAACTCTCTTGGTAAATAGTGTGGTCTACAGCTTATCAGGTGAGCAAAACCTTGAGACTTCCTTAGATGTCGTGCACCAGCTGTTGTTTACAAATATACATAGACCGTCACCCCTTGTCTTACCAGAGGCCGCTGTTCTATCCTGACGAAAAAGCTTCAAACCTGCCAGCTGTATGTTGTTGTCGTTGAGCCACGACTCGTGGAATAAGATAAGATATTACAGTTTTTAATGTTCCGTTGGTAGGGTATACGTGATCTAGTTCGTTTATTTTATTATCAATTGATTGTACGTTGGCTAATAGGACCGATGGTATTTGTAGATTACTCTCTCGACAACGGATCCTAACAAGGCACCCGAATCTTCGTCCACGATACCTCCTTCTCTTTCTCCTGCGAATTACGGGGATGAGGGCCTTGTCGGGCATCTGAAGTAAATCATCACCGACTCGTTGAAGAAAAATTATTCCTCCAGTATGGGGTGAGTATACGCTCTCCTGATATCTAGAAGCTCTTTTCGGTCATAAGAAACAGTATGTAGAAAATAACGTACAAATAACGTGAAAAAACATGGACAATTGGTTACGGGATTGTAAAACGGCAGCCATCTCCTTCAGCGCCATTTCAGGTCACTTTGGGGAATGGTGTTTTCCCGCTAATTGATTGCATTTGTAACATTCACGCTTATAGGCTACTGCCATGCGCACATTGCTGTGTTTATAATGTGAATAAATAGCCTTAAAGTTAACATTATTTTAAGTTGCATCAGTCTCATTGCTTTAAAAAAAAAATGATGCCAGTGGTTGTATTCATTTGGGATCTATCGCATTCCACAAATGTCTCAGACTATGTTTGGAATATTTATTTCTTGTACAGAACAGGTCAACTTTTGTACTATGGGGGATAGTAGATTGACATAGGCTAGTGATTTTGCAGTTCATAAGGCCTACTCATCTTGTAGGCTGTGGAAAGTTCTTCCAATATCTTCAATATGCGCCTAGGAATTTGATAAGGACACACGCAGTTGCATCCCCAATCTGTGTCTTCACTTGTAGCCTGTGAGAAGGACCCGATCAAGTGACAGATATTGGCTAATAAGAATTGAGATATCTGAGAGAGCCATGTGAGTGAGAGTTCCATCGGAGCACACATCCGTGAGAAAGGAATTATAATTATTATATTCAGCCCAATGGCACAACGGCCACTGGCCGCAAAAGGCATGGGTTTTTGGGGTGGGCATTACGACCAAACAAAGGGGATGCCGCCGGGAAATTCAAGGCATTATCAAGTGCTTGTCAAATTGTCATTGAGAGACTGATGAAGTGTGTGCAGCCTGCACAAAAAAACTATGCAGAGCTCATGCCCTTCATGTAACTTTTTTCAAATGTAAAATGTATATGTTTCAAAGGTCTGCGTCAGTGGCTTGTAGCCTATGCGTGGAAGCCAGTAGATGCTAAATGTGTTTATGTTAATTAACGGTCAATTACCATGAGACTGGCAGTTATATGCTTGACAATCACCGGCTGACAAAATTTCATGACCGCCGCAGCCCTACTTATGAAACAAACTGTTAATAAAAAATCCTGTAATTTTATAGTCTGTTACCGGGAAATAAGTCAAACTGAATTTTGTTAGTAAATATACAACAACAAACTATATTCAGGAAGTACACAGAAATTATTATTAAATTATTTTCCATACTGGAAAATTAGAAAGGAGAATTTGTTTTACTTTTTGAATTGACTGGAGTTTAAATGGAATTTACCTCAACATTGGTTAGCACACTTGTGACACAACCACATCTTGGATTTGAACTCATAGCATCTTGGATGCATTCAATAACCTCTGGATTTGAGGCACACCGTCTGTAGCATTTCCATACACATTCACTACCTATAATATATCTCTGCACTTAACAAAAGCGTGCCATCTGCATGATATTTTAGTTATCAGTTATTCTAACAATTATCTTATCATTGATTACACTTACTTATTTCAGCAATTTGAGGGTTTTCAGTATAGTTGTCTTAGGTTGGTGGGGCATATTATTCTGGTTTAATGTTACATCTGAATCACTATAATAAATGTAATAATTTTCTTGAGTGGTGGTGTAACAGGACCATCGGAATGCAGTGAACCAAAATGATGTGAGTTCAAATCCCAGGTAAGGACATGTTGAAAATAATTGTATAAATTAACATACACAATGAATTCATGCGTGTCAAAAATGAAAGTTGAGAACAGGGCATCACCTGTGAAATCTCGTGACAATTTTAATCCACATGTAAAAGTTTAAGTAATCACATGAAAATCCACATGTGAAACTTCATTTGAAATGTCAAGTGTTTCAAATACACATTGTTTCACATGAGAAACTCCATGTGAAATTCATCAAGTGAACTGTCCAAAAACACATGGTTTCACATGGAAAATGTCACATGTGAAGGTTTCCAAAAACACATGGGGTGTTTCTCAATATGCATACTACCGTGCTCCGATTGCATTCTCAACCACATTCTCTTGAGTACGTTCTTGAGAGGGCGAGAGTGTGAAGAATGTCTAGAGCTGGCTCTCTGTCTAGAGCTGGCCATCCGACCAAACTGAGCAACCGGGCAGGAAGGCAAGAACCCAATGACTACTCTGAGAAAACTACAGAGTTCCTTGGCTGACATGGGCGAACCTGTCAGAAGGACAACAATCTTTACAGCACTTCACCAATCTGGGAGAGAAGCCAGACGGAAGCCACTCCTGAGAAAAAGGGACATCACAACACGCCTGGAGTTTGCAAAACGGCACGTGAAAGACTGAGATCATAAGGCAAAAGACTTTGTGGTCTGATGAGACAAAAATGTAACTCTTTGGCCTGAATGCAATGCTCTACGTATGGAGAAATCCAAGCACAACTCATCATCCGTCTAACACCATCCCTACCGTGAAGCATGGTGGTGGCAGCGTTGGCCTGTGGGTAAGGTTTATGACCCCCCCATAAATATCTTTCTCCCTTCCCTCTCTCTTGACTCTACAGAGGGACTCTTGAATAGCCTTTGTTAAACCGAGAGTCTGGGAACATCAAACAAGTGGAGGGAAAGGAACCAAATTTCGGTAATAGAACCAGTTGAAAATATGCGTTGGTACTTAATGAATATGTTGTCAGTTCGGTTGTCATCTGAGACATTATGACTGATGACAGGACGACCTAAACTGTATCTGGGAAATTCTACATATTGTAGTTATCAGATTCACATGGAATTGTTGTGCAATTCAAATGTTTAAATATATAATTATTTGGTACCAGATTAAATGTAATTTTAGCTTCCAAATGAGAGATTTGGATTTTCATAAGGTTAGGGCTCTGCTCAATCAGTGGCCCGCCCCTGTGAAGAGACATGGGTTATAAAACTATGAAACACACCCTTCTCCCTCCACTATATAAGCCCTTGACGAAAATGTAACCTTCTGTTCCGGGTACATTAGGACTACGGTCCGATGTCAGAAGGGTTCAGATAATAACTAAAGAACGAAGCCAACCTCAGCGTGAGCTTTGGTTGTGAATGGTATGAACTTTGAACTCTTATTCGCTACAGAAGGGATACCTCCTAGCCGTTGAGTTAGCAGCGGCCGCTGTAAACGTGGGCTAGGAGAGGACAGACAGAGTATCCCGTCTACCACACAACGACGACACTACAACGTTTCCCGTTCAACACCAGAGACACTCTTCCAAGGACAAAGGACTCTGTGGGGCAACACGACCTTCCATCTACCACCAACCTATTGAAGTGCAGCTCAGAGTAAATATTTATTGCATTTTCCTTTTCCAAATGGGCGGTAATTTAGAATGCATAAGATTCTGTATTTACGATAGAGTAGCTGCCTACGGCCCGATAGAAACATCGCTTCTCCCTTTGTTCTTCAGTCTTTCCGCTCTTTCACTCAAACCTAACCCCCTTTTCTTTGGGTAACCAGCTGTCATATCTGTTCCGTCCGCTAGGGACGTTTTCCTTTATGACATAATTTGTAATCAATGTATGGTTAATTCTGTGTATATGTAATTCTGTGTGATTAGTTAGGTATTTAGTAAATAAATAATTAAACCCAATTTTGTATTGCTGATTCAACTTGTTAGCCAGGGTTCGTGAAGATAACCAAGAATTTACAACTTTCAGATGAGACTGAATAAAGTGACAATTAATATTGACTGCTATTGATGTAAAATATTACTAGGTCTTTAAGAGTTTATTCGGAAGATAACTGCTCTATAAATATTATTTTGTGGTGCCCCGACTTTCTAGTTAATTACATTTACATGATTAGCTCAATCAGGTAATATTAATTACAGAGAAAGGATTTTATAGAATAGCATGTCATATCACTTAATCCGGCATAGCCAAAGACACGACACAGGTAAGGATAGAGGGAACAATGAATGGAGCCAAATACAGGCAAATCCTTGGTGAGAACCTGCTTCAGAGTGCAAAGGACCTTAGACTGGGGCAAAGATTTACATTCCAACAGGACAATGATCCCAAGCATACAGCCAAAGCAATGCTGGAATGGTTTTAGAACCAGAATGTGAAAGTCCTTGAGTGGCCCAGCCAAAGCCCAGACTTGAATCCCATTGAATATCTGTGAAAAGACTTGTTCACTGTTCACCGCTGCTCCCAATCTAACTCAACAGAGCTTGAAAAAATCCAAAATCCACATGTGCAAAGCTGATACAGACATACCCAAGATGATCTATCTCCTTAATTCCAAGCATAGACGCATTGGGGAAGACACCCTGGTTCCCGTTTTTACAGTATTTGGTATGTCTCGGACAGGGATCACACTAACAACCTTCGGACTGACACTCCAACTACAAGGCCACTGAGTTGGTAAAAAGAAATAGTGCAAGTTAATCTTAATACGTGTGGTATCAATGAGGGGGTGCGATGCAAGGGGACACTTTTTTCATTATTGAAGTATCAGTTATCAATATAGCTAGAAATCCAATTATTTAAACTAAGCACTGGCCACTATATCCTCTATATCAGGATAATGGTGTATTCTTAGTGTGGGGACAGTGACTTATGCTGCCACTCCAGTCCATTTTGCCATAGGCATACCTCAGTTAATTTCCTTTGTGAAAACCCTGAGAGCATGTATGGAAGAAATCTTGCTTCACTTTGTAATTTCCTCTATGATTTTGTATAATTTTATGCATAACCAAATCGTTTGAGTGCAATGTAGAGCCCCACACTATATTTGGTACATTAGGGCCGTGGCAAATCACAGTGAATTTGGAACGACCCTGATTACATTTAAAAGCTTTATCTGTGTATGAAAACGATCCGTCACACTCTTTAACTCCTGTAATGTTGGGTCATCATAGGACTTAACACAACTGTGGCAGGGCTGGTATTTAATTGAATTAAGGCCCAGTCAGACAGTGAGGTCTGCCTCACGCCACAGTATTCTCCACTTCATTTACATCTTTTGCGTGTCTAATCTCGACCTGAGAAACAGCTTGGCATCTTAAGAGAGAGTTCATTCACTGAAATGAACGTCGCACAGTCAGAGAATAAAGAACATTCAATCCCTTGATCAAATGAAGAAAGAGCTCTAACTCAAACAGATGGTAGGAAGTTGGCAGTGTTTTTCCACTGTGCAATTTCATATACAAAATTTAATACATGTATATGGAGAAATAGTTAATATTGTAACACGTTTGCGTCTCAGAGAGAGAGAGAGAGCACCAGATTGTAAATGTACAGCAGTGGTGTAAAGTACTTAAGTAAAAATACTTTAAAGTACTACTTAAGTACTTTTTTTGGGGGTATCTGTGTTTTACTTTACTTTGTCTACCCCTTTTTCTCCACAATTTCGTGGTATCCAATTGGTAGTTACAGTCTTGTCTCATGGCTGCAACTCCTGTACGGACTCGGGAGAGGCGAAGGTCGAGAGCCGTGCGTCCTCCGAAACACAACCCAACCAAGCCGCACTGCTTCTTGACACAATGCCCACTTAACCCGGAAGCCAGCCGCACCAATGTCTCGGAGGAAACACCGTACACCTAGCGACCGTGTCAGCGTGCACTGCCCCCGGCCTAGGAGTTGCTAGTGCGCGATGGGACAAGGACATCCCTACCGGCCAAACCCTCCCCTAAACCAGACGATACTGGGCCAATTGTGCGCCGCCCCATGGGTCTCCCGGTCACGGCCGGCTGCGACAGAGCCTGGACTCAAACCCAGAATCTCTAGTGGCACAGCTAGCACTGCGATGCAGTGCCTTAGACAACTGCACCTCTCGGGAGGCCCACTCTATTTCTATTTTTGACAGTTTTTACTTCACTATATTGYTAAAGAAAATATTGTACTCTTTACTCCATGCATTTTCCCTGACAACCCAAAGTACTTGTTACATTTTGAATGCTTATGAAAATTGTGAAATTCACGCACTTATCAAGAGAACACGTGGTCATCCCTACTGCCAATGTTCTGGCGGACTAAACACAAATAATGTCTGAGTGTTGGGCTATACATACATTATAAAAACAAGAAAATGGTGCCGTCTGCTTTGCTTAATATAAGGAATTTGAAATGATTTATACTTTGACTTTTACTTTTGATACTTAAGTATATTTGAGCAATTACATTTACTTTTGATACATAAGTATATTTAAAACCAAATGCTTTTTGACTTTTACTCAAGTAGAATTTTACTGGGTGACTTTCACTTTTATTTGAGTAACTTTCTATTAAGTTATCTACACTTTTTTATGATAATTGGGTACTTTTTCCACCACTGGTGTACAGTATCTGCAGTTAGAAATATTGGGGAGTAGTCAAATAGTAATTTCACTACAATTTGCAGTAGCTTGGTGGTAGTTGAACTAAAGTCACATCTAAGTAATGTTTTCAGTATTTCATTATTATTTTTTCCGCGTAGAAGTGTAGGTAACTACTGGAACTACACACTACCTTTAGCAAAAATRAAATGTGGGTGAAGTAAGCAATCATTTTCTTTCTTTTTGTGGCATCAGACCTACCTAATTCTCACTAGAAACATTGTTTTTGTTTATAAGTGGCTAAATGGCTAAAAGACCCAAAGTCTGTTCTTGCAATTTGTAGTCTGACATTACAGATTTACAAATTATTTTCACAATGTAGTGAACTACTTTTTCAAAGTAACTTTAGTTAAGTAAACTATTTTTCTGAAGGGAAGCTTTGGTGTAGCTTATTGTCTTCCAGTGTAAAGTAATTGGTAGCTTACTCAAGCCACAAAGTTTTCTGAGTCACACATACAGTGGGGTCCAAAATGATTGACATCCTTGATAAAGATGAGCAATAATGACTGTATAAAATAAAGAATTAAAATACTGAGCTATATTGTATGATAAAAAAAGTAATATGTTTTTACTTACCAGAATTACGGATAATTCTAAATGATGAGTGAGAACGTTACAGAGGGTAAAATATCATACCCCCAAGACATACTAACCTCCCCTGTTATTGGTAATGGTGAGAGGTTAGCATGTCTTGGGAGGTATGATCGTTGACCCTCTGTAACTTTCTCACTCGTCATTATTCACAATTCATTCAGTGTTTAGAAACATATTATATTCTTATTTACAATAAAAGTGACTCCAAAATGACACAATACATTATTTACCATTCATTTCTATTGCACACAAAATAATGTGAAACGCAATCAAAACGAACTGAAAATGCGTCCATCAAGTTTGTAGTGTAACAGCTTCATGTAGTCATTGCATGCTATAGTAATATGGGACCAATTACTACACATTTGAGTACTTCATTTATAAGAATCTTGAGGGGTGTCAATAATTTTACCCTTATCTTTTTGAGAAAAAAATATATTACTTGTTAAATGAAATCTCTTTCTTTAAACAATTTTCTTTAGTATAAAATAAATAAAAAATGTTGCATGCAATATACAGTAGCTCAGTATTTGAATTATGTATTGTATGCAGTCATTATTGCTCATCTTTATCAAGGGTGTCATTCATTTTGCACCCCTCTGTAGATGTAACATGCTGCATTGAGTTGCCTGAATTGATGGGATGGCCGTCACCATAAACACATTGCTTACACAAGCAGAAGGGCTCTCATTGCAGAGCCAGATGTAGCGTGTCGTTATGGATTCTCTGCTCCCCTGATGGCTGTTGTGTTCCTATCGATTCTCAGGTCTCCTGACGATGGCGGGGAAAGACCCTCCGGAAAGAGAGAGRGGATGGTGTGTGAGCTGCTTCCCATGGTCAATCGTCACCGCCTGTGTGGATCATACGTTGTCTTATCATCAGCTGTCCGTCCATTGTCCTGTGCAACAGAGTGAAACCACATAAAATCTACGGTGCCAAAGGCCCGGACTCCGAATACAGGAGCTGGAGCTAAACATCGAACCGATGGACTCTGCAATACTGTATTATTCTGTGGGAGACCAAACTTATTTTTCAGTTGAAKTTGGATAATTCCAAAGTGGGTCGTCTTGAACTTCTGGATATGACTCAGGACGAGATTCTCTTTTGGAGTTTACACTTGGGAACTCCTCTGTAGTGTTTTTACAGAATACAGACCAAAGTTAAAGACCATGTTATGGAGGACACAGTGGACTATGGGATAAGGGGTTTAGAGACTTATTAAAGTTGATAAAACATGCAATCCTGTATTCCCACTCACACTTTGATAGACATACCCACAAATGTACACATGGTGACTTATTTCGCAGAGTAATTGTGTACAAATGAATGACAATAACTGGATGGCAAAAGAAATAAGTCAAAGGACATGGTGTAATTTGTCAATGACATTTATTTTAGACTACTAAACTGTACTTGTGTACTCACTGCTCTATTTTGAACATTCATTAAATCAGATTTACATTTTCCATTGCTATATTTTGAAAATTTGCAGTCAGCATGGCTGGTTATAGTGAAACAAGCAAATCATTTCTCACCAGGAAAGAAGAGGAGGAAAAGAGTAAATCCGTCATATCTGTTTGGGGGAAAGAAACATTACATGTATTTTCAAAAGCCTAAAGTTATATATTTAACAGTTTTATATGTTGTATCTTTGTAGAAAACCTTATTTGGCACTGGAAATGTGGTCACATTGCCAATCATAAACTGTGCATACACAATGAGCTATGTCCTTAAGCTACTGGTCTGTCTTGTTCATTTGAACAAAGTCAAGTGGCTCTGCCTTTTCATTCTGTTGAATTATTTTTTCATCATAAAATCAACTATTTAACATGAAATGAGGTGGAAATTACAATATTAAAGCAACCAGACAATAGTACAGAACCCGTTTATGAAGAAAGGTTATATTTTCTACATTTGTAGCCCGCAGTTAACTTTGTGAAAATGTTGCACAATTTCAGGTTTTAATTTTCAAACCATCTTTACTACTTTAAACAACCAAGCTACTGACATATTTAATGGAAGGGGGAGACACAACGAGACATTTCATGATTTTCAAACTGGTAACTACAGAGTTTGCAACTAAAGCTCAGAAAGTTATAACTTTATGTAACTTTTAGCAAGTTAACTTTACGATAGCCAATGGGGGAGGGAAGCTCTCGAGCTAGTAAGCTTTGACCCTGCTGGATAAGCTACCACCAACATGCTGTTTTGCATGCTGTTCAGAAGAAACACCACTGAAGGTAGTGAGCCGTGTGAGCACCCTTTTAGCAGTGCAAACCTAGTGTTGGGATTATGCCACAGCAGTTCAGAGTATTCTTCTTTGATCAGAATTGGTTCAATATTAGCAACAAATACAAATAGTAAATGGGCCAATTTTATTAGAGAGACTTCACGGGAATATAATTTGAATGGGTAAACGTTGATTTACATCATCCTACAGTATGCACCAGGCAAAATGGATTTAATTAATTGTTTCCTCATTATTTCAACTGACATAATCCGGTTGCATCAATGTGGCTGGCTGGTAGAATGTGCAAAAATGCGTGTGTCTCAATAACATACAGTACATTGTATGCATGGTATACGTTCGCAATATTTCCCTCTTAAAGATTTTAAGGCTGGAAGAACACTTCATGAGTTTAGTATTCTGTTCTCAAATGGCCATTTAAAGGGAGGTTGAACAGACTGATTTCTCCTCTGTTTTCATCATCATTAAGAAAAATGTGATTTGATGTGGGTGTGTTATGTTCTCTATACAATGTGCAAGTGACGCGTCAATTTTACTTCTGCTAAGAATGAGCCTCAATTTTGCGTCGTGCAAGTCATGAAAACATGGCCATTTAATATATATAAAATTGTATAGGTGTTTCTGAGTGAATTAACTTACCATATGCCGTTTTTTCAAAGTATTTCATTAGAACTACACACATGAACTATAAATATTTCTACAAATCTGACGTACATTTTTTTGTAAATACTGGCTGGAAACATTCAGTAAAAGAAAAACTGACTAATCTTATAAAAAACACATAAAATGGCCTGTAACTAACAACTTCTGACCGTTCTGTAAGTCCTCAGCTCGAGCGGGCAAGCTCCGGAATGTTATGCAGCAGGAGACTTCTCTAACTTTCTGCGAGGTGTCTTATTTCTTGAGTGTCAAATATTTTGATAAAGGCATCCGGTACAAATATTAATATCATTTTATATACAGTCAGGTCCAAAATGATTGGCACCCTTGATAAAGATGAGCAAAAAAGACTGTATCAAATAAATAATACAAATACTGAACTATATTGTATGCTCAAACAAATGGGACAATTATATTATGTTATACTAATGCAATTGCTCAGAGAAGGATTTTGTTTAACAAGTATTACAAAAACATTTTTTAAAGATAGGGATCACAATTATTCTCAATACTCCAGCGCCCTAACCTTGCGAGGAAAACAACACTGAGCCTTTTTAATTTTTTTTTGCTCAGATTGGAGAACACATTGGGAGGCATCTTAGACCATTTCTCCATAAAAAAATCTTTCCAGATGCCTGATATCCTTCGTCTGTGCTTATRTACACCCCTCTTCAATTCAAACCACAGGTTTTCAATGGGGTTCAAGACCGGAGACTGAAATTGCCATTGCGAAATGTTGATTTTGTGGTCAATTAACAATTTCTTTGATGTGTGCTTGGTTTATTGTCTTGCTGGAAGATGCATTTGACAGTTGTGTTTGTGATGCTAACGTTAGCTCACGAATGTGAGGATTTTAAATGTTTTACAAAACCAAAGCTGTTTATAAATAAGAAGTCTTGTTCTTTCAACATAACATTGGAGACAATGTATTGTATCTATATCTCGTTCGTTGTCTCATGTCAATCAAACAAGTCCCGAGGCAGTGCGTGCTAATGACAATTGGGTACTTCTGCAAAGAAATGGGCGTGCTGATTAGGTTGATTCTGCTGGTACGATTGGATAGTGTGTAGCAGTGCAGCATGCTCAGATCATTTGGGTGCTGCCAGCTGCCCTGCGGGCACAGGGACGTGATTGAAATCCAAACCCAACGCTAAAATATCCAAGGAAATTGGCATCATCATTAATTTCCTAAATCTTGCACATCTCAGTTTTGGAAAATACTGACTTTACGACTAAAGTTATCAAACGTACACCTTTTAGTCAATTTTGGCACTATAGTTGAAGTTCATGACTACTATCGACGCTCCAAACGCCGTTTTCAAACAAATAAGTCGTTTTTTTGGTTCAGCTGCTTTTTGAATGCATTTGTGCCACCAAATGAAAATATCAAAGAAGATATCAAATCACTTGCATTAAGTCTTATGACATACATTATGTGAATATATTAACTTAATAGAATAGTTTGAGACTTTCTAAAGCACAAAATATATAGAATGGTCAAAATGTAGACTTTAGTAGACTTTAAATGTAGACTTTAGTCTGAGGGGCTGCGGTTTTCTTTATTCTGGCCAAGTTTTTGAAAAAACGGATCATACTGTGAGACTTTCTATATCTTGAAAAATGGATTGCTATCATGTGAAACATTTTGGGACTGTATCATCTAGTGGCATTTTCCTTTAATGTGGGCTATTTTTTAGCCCTTTTCTGGTTTCTTGTTAGTGCTTTACTGGGAGGCTTATCAAAGGTAAACAAGACAATTAAATTTACATTCGAGCTGATAGTGCTCACAGTGGGCTTCCTACTAGGGCTAATCGTCTCAGTGCYAACAGTGTAAATCAGGTTCATAGACACATGATTACTGCTGACAATAGCTTTCGGATTGACAGAGGCATTTAGGGGAGTTAGAGGAACATAAAGTAGGTTACTTACATTATGACTGAAAACACCCCTGGAAAAATCTACAGCAGCACGACAAGAACTCTGCGACAAAATGGTAGGGATTACCTGAGCAAGGCCTGCTGATAAGTCAATGTCTCCAAGCGGCCTTGAAACGAGAGGACAGGGTCCAGGCACCAAGATGATTTGGATGGACTCCATCATTCCTGTAGAGAATTTTGTGTTTCCAAAAGGTGTCAAAGTTATCTACAAATGTTATGCCAACAGAGCTACAGTAATCTTTTAGCCAGATGTGTAATGCCAGTAGCCTGCTGAATTGTTCGCTGCCGCAGCCCAGCGATGGCACAGGAACTGAAATAATCGGCCACTTTTTGGAGACTTTTAGAGCTCAAATTAGTTATTTTACAATCCAGTTTCAGCAGTTACCGAGCTTAGCCCTCATAACGTTGTTTGACCGAACATGGACAATGTCAGCGTCAGCCATCGGCAGCTGTCGTAGAACAGTAGGAAGCAGTTTAGTAATGTTCTGTACTTGTGCCCCAGGATAGCACAGGTTTTTTGCCCCGGGAACCGAGATGTTTCTCAGCATAGAGCTGCCGGTGTGTGTGTAAGAGAGAAAGAGCACAGGAGAGAGAGAGATTCTTCCTCCAACACAACACTGATTTTCTATGTGCGATGAAGTTCAAATCAAAACCTTTTCAGGAGGATAAAAACATCTGACCGTGGACCAGGGTTAAAGGGGCAACTTCTACCAAATCACAATTGAAACATGCTTTACATTATGGCGCAAGGTTATATCCGTCTTATCCTTGAAACATTTGGTTGACTGTATAAGGTCTGTATGGGTTTTGCAATGTGCGGTAACAAACAGTGACAGACCATGTTTCTGATCTCCAGCTTTAGGTTCCCCACCAAAAAAAGTATAGTTGTTAAAGAGAGCAGCCACACACATCAGACACAGAACCTGATGTTTTTAATTTGATTGATACGTAACATGAACTAGCAATACAATTGTCGCATTGTACATCGTTGTTTGGATTACATACAGTATATAATGTTTTACTGTGCCTGCAATGGGGAAAGTACAATCAATATGTTATAAACCTTCCACAGCTGCTTTCCGTAGTAGAGCTAAGGCAGCTATTATTTTCCCTCAAACAAAAAATGTCAGGGGAAGAAAACATACACTACAAAGTTCCTGTGGTGTCACTAGTGTGTCAATATTTAGAGTGTTTTATCTTCGACGCAAAATATATCAGCAAAACACAATTGCCATCAGCCCCAAAACATTGCATATAATGCACAACTCGAAATAAAAATAAATAATATTGTAAACATTCACCTACATTTTTCCATATTACCCGGAAAGGGTTTATGTCCTTCTCACATTCAATGATGAACTTTGTATTCGGAGCTGCTTGGTACAGTAGATTACTTTTTGTATTTTTATTTAACTTTATTTTCCAGCTTAGTCTCATTGAGAAAAAAATTTGCAGCACATAAAGTTTCATATTCATTTACGACATAAAACACAAAGCACTACAGTTTAAATCCAAACTATTAAAATGTATAATTTAATATATTACATGCATACTAAAGTTGACTTAAATATACAAAAAAATYGTATAATATACTTCAATCTGAAGTATACTATAAATATAGTATCATTACACTTCAACCCACTTATTAAAAGTGTACTTTATATTAATACATTTTTTTCAGTTTAGCATAATGAACAGAGCCTTCGGAAAGTATTCAGACCCCTTTACTTTTGACATTTTATTAGGTTACAGCCTTTTTCTAAAATTGATTAAATCGTTTTTCCCACTCATCAATCTACACACAATACCCTATAATTAGCTAATTCATTAAAAATAAACTGAAAAATCACATTTATATAAATTACCAGTAAAATTTTGGACACACCTACTCATTCAAGGGTTTTTCTACATTGTAGAATAATGAAATAACACATGGAATTATTTAGTAACCAAAAAAGTGCAAATCAAAATATATTTTAGATTTGAGATTTTTGGTTCCAACCAAAAATGTGAGACGCAGAGTAGGTGAACAGATGATCTCTGCATGTGTGGTTCCCACCATGAAGCATGGAGTAGGTGGTGCTTTGCTGGTGACACTGTCAGTGATTTATTTAGAATTCAGGGCACACATAACCAGCATGGCTACCACAGCATTCTGCAGCAATACGCCATCCCATCTGGTTAGCGCTTAGTGGGACTATCATTTGTTTTCCAACAGGACAATGACCCAACACACCTCCAGGCTGTGTAAGGGCTATTTGACCAATAAGGAGAGTGATGGAGTACTGCATCAGCAGACCTGGCCTCCACAATAACCCGACCTCAACCCAATTGAGATGGTTTTGGATGAGTTGGACCGCAGGGTGAAGGAAAAGCAGCCAACAAGTGCTCAGCATATGTGGGAACACCTTCAAGAGTGTTGGAAAAGCATTCCAGGTGAAGCTGGTTGAAGGAATGCCAAAATTGTGCAAAGCTGTCATCAAAGCAAATTGTGGCTACTTTGAAGAATCTAAAATATATTTTGATTTGTTTAACACTTTTTTGGTTAATACATGATTCCATATGTGTTATTTCATAGTTTGTCTTCACTATTATTCTACAATGAAGAAAATAGTTTWAAAAAAATKTGTAGATGAGTGAGTAGGTGTGTCCAAACTTTTGACTGGTACTGTAAGTATTCAGACCCTTTACTCAGTACTTTTTTGAAGCACCTTTGGCAGTGATTACAGCCTTGAGTCTTCTTGGTTATGAAGCTACAACCTTGGCACATCTGTATTTGGGGAGTTTCTTCCATTCTTCTCTGCAGATCTTCTCAACCTTTGTCAGGTTGGAGGGACAGCTGTTCAGGTCTCTCCAGAGTTCTTAGATCTTCTTTAAGACCAGGCTCTGGCTGGGCCTCTCAAGAACACTAGAGCTCTGTCAGAGTGACCATCGTGTTCTTGGTCACCTCACTGACCAMTGACCTTCTCCCCTGATTGCTCAGTTTGGTGGTTCCAAACTTCTTCCATTTAATACTGATTGTTTTTCAGTCTTTTAGTGTACTATATGCTCACTATCATTACACGTAAACACACTCATTAAAACTGTACATCAATTTCAATCGCTTTATTTGTAATTTACTATATTCATTCAAAATACACAGAGTTATTCCTAAATTGAAGCATCCATTTTTTTTATGAAACTGCTTGTGAGTGATCAAGTACACTATAAGTATACAGTGCCTTGCAAAAGTATTCATACCCCTTGTATTTCTTCAAATGTTATTGTGTTAAAAAGTGGGATTAACATTTATCAATTAACTCAAAATACTCTGTAATGTCAAAGTCAAAAATAAATAATAAAAATTAGATCACTAAAATATAGTCATTGCATAAGTATTCAGCCCCTTTGTTTAGGCAAGCCTAAATTAGTTAATTTGGCAAATTTGATTTAACAAATCACAGAATATGTTACATGGACTCTATGTAAAGTAATAGGGGTTGACATTCTTTTTTTATGACTAACACTTCTTCTGTCTCCCATACAACATCTGTAAGGTCCCTAGGTCAAAAATAGAATTTCAAGCACAAATTCAACTACAAAGACCAGGCAGCCTTCCAAAAGCCTAATAAAGGGACGGTGATGGCTAGATCGGTAACAATATCAAATCAGACATTGAATATCTCTTTAAGCATGGTCAAGTTAATAATCATGCTGTGGATTAAGTATTAAAATATATTGAAGTATACATTCAAAAACGCATGTGCACAAACATTTGCATGTAATCCAGCATTCTTTTCAGCAGCTGAAGTTTTGATTTATAATACATTGTTCCTCATGTTTAGCTTATTCAAATGCTTTGATGTTAATTTTCAAACAGTATAATGTTGTACTTTTAGTTACACATTGCATATTACAAATTACACATTTTATTGAAACGTTAACTGTGAACAACGTTAAGTGTGAAATCCCAATGGTGCACAATTTTCAACAATGTTAGTTGTGCATTGCTGCTCCAGCCACTACTGCTTTGTAAATAGCATGTTGACATTGACTGAGAAGATGCCTTGATCAATCTATTGACCTTTACATGGCTAATTACAATAGCTAATGTAGTTGATGAGTAGAAGTGTATTTGCTAAAGTACAGTGCATTCGGAAAGTTTTCACCCCCCTGACCAAGGCCCTTCTACGCTAATTGCTCAGTTTGTCCGGGCGGCCATCTCTTGGAAGAGTCTTGGTGGTTCCAAACTTCTTCCATTTCAGAATGATGGAGGCCACTGTGTTCTTGGGGAAATTYTTTGGTACCCTTCCCCAGATCTGTGCCTCGATGCAATCCTGTCTCAGCGCTCTACTGACAATTCCTTCAACCTCATGGCTTGGTTTTTGCTCTGACATGCACTGTCAACTGTGAGACCTTTTATAGGCAGGTGTGTGCCTTTCCACATCATGTCCAATCAATTGATTTTACTACAGGTGGACTCCAATCAAGCAGTAGAAACAGCTCAAGGATGATCAATGGAAACAGGATGCACCTGAGCTCAATTTCAAGTCTCATAGCAAAGGGTCTGAATACTTATGTAGATAAGGTGTTTCTGTTTTAATTTTTAATAAATTTGCAACAATTTCTAAAACCCTGTTTTTGCTTTGTCATTGTGGGGTATTGTGTGTAGATTGATGAGAAAACATTTGTTTTCCATCTTAGAATAAGGCTGTAATGAATCAAAATGTGGAAAAAGTCAAGGGGTCTGAATACTTTCCGAATGCACTGTATACTTGAAACACATTATAAATAATATATTTTGTAAAGGAAATACAGGAATTCTAATTTAAATTCAATTTTCGTATATTTCTTATTCATGAGAAATATACATAAAATGTACTTAGTGTATTCAAAGTACATTTGTTTTGCTCTTTGTCTAGCATACTAAGACTATAAACTACCAAAAAGTGTTCTAATTTAGATCATTTGAAATGTATTTACAGATTCTTTTGATTGCTTAGGAACTATCTTTGAAAATATAGGCTATTTTTACAAAACTCTACACACTAACCTACCAAACCAGCAAAACATTATACGTCTCTTGCAAAAGCAAACATTTCTTGCAAAACTCTTCAAACTCTTTTTAACAATTGTGTTTTTGCGTCAACACAGTACACAGAAACCATGATTTGAATAAACACACAAAGCACCAACTACGCATTGATAGTATAAATTAAAAATACTTGTGGCTTTTTCTTTTTCTGTGTGCAGTTCATAGCAGTTTGCAATAAAGTTTTGTCATACATGTAGTAAACACACATACACACAGGTATCCAAATGTGTAGAGTATGGATGTGTATTCCAAWCATAACACACTATCAATACAAATAAGGGAGGGAAAAAAAAAAATTCTCTAAATGTTCTAACACTCCTCAAACAACAAAGCGCAATAAAAGAAAACAAAAAATATATTATTTTCCTTCACTCATTCTCTTTTTCGCCGACATCCTCCATGGGCTCAGAGGAGATGTGCCTGTGTCGGCTAGGCGTCAAGCGTCTAGGTCTATTTAAAATCTCTAACAGCCTACATAAATTAGCACCTCCTATTACACGGCCACCTTGGGGCCACTCCACCTTCGCTGCAGCAGCACCCTGGGATATGGAGTGTGTGTGTGTGCGCGCGTGAAACGTCCAAGACACGTCCAACACACCTCCCTTCTCGCCAATCATCAGAMTCAAAAAACAATACTCTGTTTGATTATTTGTCACGATCGTCTTGATAAGAGAGAGTGGACCAAGGCGCAGCGTGATATGAATACATCTTCTTTTTATTAGACGAAGACGTAACACGAAACAAACACTATACAAACTAACAAAACAACAAACGACCGTGAAGCTACAAACGCAAGTGCACACACAAACTACTTACGTTCAACATAGACATAGACAATTACCCACAAATGCATGATGCCTAGGGCTGCCTTAAATATGGCTCCCAATCAGAGACAAATGAAAGACATCTGTCTCTGATTGAGAACCACTCAGGCAACCATAGACATACCTAGAAACATACACTCAACCATAGACATACCTAGAAACATTCACTCAACACAAACCCATACACTAAACCCAACACCCCCTTTACCATATAACCACCCAAAACACAAACATTCCCCATGTCACGAAAACAAAGAATACTAAGGCCAGGGCGTGACATTATTGAACAGCTGAATTTATGAAAATTGCAGCATTAGGGTGCATCAACTCATGTGTCAGTAATTGACCTTATATTTTCAAATTGTCATTATTTTCTCTACTGTGACTCTAGCAGGGTTGAATTCCTCAGGCGGTGTAATAGAGATTTTTTGTATTCCATTCATGAATTTGAGAGTGCTTACATTTCCCGTGACCAATCTCTCACTTTTATACTGGAGGTGGTTTGGCTGTCATTGAGCTTAAACACCAACTCCGGATTGTATTTTTCTATTTCTTTTAAAACTGGTCGAGCAATTCAGGCTGTGATATTGCAGAGGCTGATATTCCCTGAAACCAAGTTTAGAAAGGTTAGTGGTAATGAGCCCTCTCATATTCTGGGTAACGGGGAACAAACAGAACTACCTAATCACCCTGCCTGTGATTGCAAACGGGCCTTAGCAAGGCCAGAGAGGGTCTATTAAAACCTACTAGCTTCAATGACTGGATGCCATTAAAATGTTACCAATGTCTTGAGCAAAGAGTGGCCCCTCCTCCCCCCTTTAATTTAGTCTGTAGAGCTTGTGTTTTACATTAGATAGCATCTGCTCAGACATAAAGACCTATCTGTGACGTAACAAACAGAAGGTTTGGGTAATGATGCTGCTTCTAATGTCCCCACCCCCTCCCCTCCCCCCAGGCTGCACTAACCCAAAAAACGTAATTCCATTCCTCCATTCCTTTCTTGTTTCTTTCAAAGCTGCCAATGCAAAGCCAAACAACAGTGAAGAATATGAGGAAATAAGGGAGCCGTTCAAGACCTACGTCCCGTTCATAATCAGGCCCCACATAATTTAGCCCCACTGCATACAGATGAAGCAAAGCAGCTGGAAGCCCGGCCTGCTCATCCACAGCCTAAATTAGAAAATTCACCACCTTTGCCAGTTCCTTTAAAACCCCATTTCCATCCTGTCAACTCTTATTAGGAACAGAGAGAGGTGACAATAGACCAAAATACGCATGTGAGAAAGCCCATCCCGTCTCATCACGGTAATTCTGCCCCCCACTTACCAAGCTGTCAGCTGATTTTCTGGTTTTAAATCCCCTTTTTTCTCTCCCTCTGCTGAAACTATAGGTGACCGACCTTGATTCGTCTTATGCAGCAAAATTTGAAATAGTGTATTTTACATTGGATAAAAGCAGAAACACAGAGCTACAAAATTGTACATCATACACTACATTTTTKGGAAAATTGGGAAAGTAATTTGGCTTTGAAAGTTGATAAACTTGAAACCTCACTTGAGAAAACGGCCTTTGAATGTTTTAGACAATTCATTACAAACAGTAACCAGCCACGTAGAACAGAGTCAGAAATAGAGATAAAATGAATCCCTTACCTTTGATGATCTTCATAGGTTTGCACCCAGCAGACATTCATTTACTCAATAAATGTTTATTTTGTTTGCGCGTTTTCTTCAGTAATCCACATGCTCAAACGCAGTCAAAACAGGTCAAAATCCGTAAAGTTCATAGAAACATGTCAAACGATGTTTATATTCAATCCTCAGGTTGTTTTTTGCCTAAATAATCGATACTATTTCAACCAGACAATAACGTTGTCAATTTAAAAGGTAAACAAGAATTGCTCTCTCTCTGTCGAGCGCATGAAAAAGCTCTGCGACACTTTAGCGTCCAGTCATTCCGAATGCTCTTATTCCCAAATTTTTCAGAATACAAGCCTGAAACTATTTCTAAAGACTGTTGACATCTAGTGGAAGGCATAGCAACTGCAGTTTGAGTCCTAAGTCAATGGATACTGTAATGGCATTGAATAGAAAACGACAAAACCCYCCAAAAAACGACTTCCTGAATGGATTTTTCTCAGGTTTCCGCCTGCCAAATTAGTTATGTTATACTCACAGACACTGTTTTAACAGTTTTGGAAACTTTAGAGTTTTCTATCCAAATCTACCAGTTATATGCATATCATATCTTCTGGGCCCGAGAAGCAGGCAGTTTAAATTGGGCATGMATTTCATCCAAAATTCCGAATGCTGCCCCCTACCCTAGTGAAGTTAAGCTTTAGCCCCACCCATCTCACCCAAGCTAACTGGCTAGCTTCCTCCAGACACAAATGAGAGAACAGCTCACTGACCATTTTACTCACCCGAGCAGAGCTGGTTAGGCTGTTTAATTTCATCCAGAGCGTTGGTGACAACTGTGCTGCTGGTAACAATTTACGCATTTTTGCCAACATTTACAGACACCGGCCATATTCAACGGGTGCTGAGCATTCATAAATTCGTCAGTTATTCTGCGGTTTGGCACACTCAGACGAGAATGCTCTGAAATTGGATTAGATAGCCAGTGCGAATTTACCAGCTACTTCTATCAACAGTTGTCGCAGTGACATTATTTTGAAACGGATACTTGCATAGTGGATTATTTTATTGCTAGCTAGCTAGGTAAACAATAAACCATAATCTCAACTCATGACGTTACTACCCTGCATGAATCTGCAGGTAGATAACCAACCAGGTTCAATGTTAGTTAGCTAACATTAGGCTACAACTTGCAAAGAAAATGGCTCTGAGACACGAATAATAAGATCATACACGTAACTTTAGCTAGCTAACAATGCACTTTGACTTGAAATAAAAACAAATTTCTGTCAAAATTAGAAACGTTTAATATCTGAAAATGTAGCTAGCTAGACTATCTTACCCGTATACATCATGGATGGACGCTTCTCCCTGTCACAGATGCCATGGTTGGCCTTAGTTTGAAGATGTAATCCGGAGACAGGTGTTTTCTCCATCTCCTTAGCTATAATTAAATAAAATAGTATTTGTCACATGTGCCAAATACAACAGGTGTASGTAGACCTTACAGTGAAATGCTGACTTACACGCCCTTAACCAACAATGCACTTCTAAGAAAAAAAAGCAACAAATAATTAAAGAGCAGCAGTAAAATAACAATAGCAAGGCTATATACAGGGGGTACTGGTACAGAGTCAATGTGCGGGGACACCGGTTAGTAGAGGTAATTGAGGAAATATGTACATGTAGGTAGAGCTATTAAAGCGATTATGCATATATAAATAACAGAGAGTAGCAGCAGTGTAAAATATGGGGGGCGGGGGGCAATGCAAGCAGTCTGGATAGCCATTTGATTAGATATACAGAAGTCTCATGTCTTGGGGGTAGAAGCTGTTAAGAAGCCTCTTGGACCTAGACTTGGTGCTCCGGTACCGCTTGCTGTGCAGTAGCAGAGAGAACAGACTATGACTAGGGTGGTTGGAGTTTGACAATTTTTAGGGCCTTCCTCTGACAGTGCCTGGTATAGAGGTTCTGGATGGCAGGAAGCTTGGCTCCAGTGATGTACTGGGCCATACGCATTACCCTTTGTAGTGCCTTGCGGTCGGAGTATGAGCAGTCTCCATACCAGGCAGTGATGTAACCTCTCAGGATGCTCTCGATGGTGCAGACCCATGCGAAATCATTTCAGTCTCCTGAGGTGGAATAGGTTGTGTCAGGCCCTCATCACGACTGTCTTGGTGTTCTTCAACCATGTTAGTTTGATTGTGAGGTGGACACCAAGGAACTTGATGCTCTCAACCTGCTCCACTACAGCCCTGTCGATGAGAATGGGGGTGTGCTCGGTCCTCCTTTTCCTGTAGTCCACAATCATCTCCTTTGTCTTAATCACATTGAGGGAGAGGGTGTTGTCCATGCACCACACGGTCAGGTCACTGACCTCCTCCCTATAGGCTGTCTCTTTGTTGTCGGTGATCAGGCCTTCTACTGTTGTGTCATCGGCAAAGTTATTGATGGTATTGGAATCGTGCCTGGCCGTGCAGTCATCGGAGTACAGGAGGGGACTGAGCATGCATCCCTGAGGGGCCCCAGTGTTGAGGATCAGTGTGGCGGATGTGTAGTTACCTACCCTTATCACCTGGGGGCGGCCCGTCAGCAAGTCCAGGATCCAGTTGCAGAGGGAGGTGTTTAGACCCAGGGTCCTTATCTTAGTGATGAGCGCTTGAGCTGTTGTCAATGAATAGCATTCTCACATAAGTGTTCCTTTTGTCCAGGTGTGAAAGGGCAGTGAAGTGTGCATAGAGATTATCATCTGTGAATCTGTTGGGGTGGTATGCAAATTGGAGTGGGTCTAGGGTTTTTGGGATAATGGTGTTGATGTGACCCATGACCAGCCCTTCAAAGCACTCCATGGCTACAGACGTGAGTGCTACGGGTCGGAAGTAATTTAGGCAGGTTACCTTAGTGTTCTTGGGCACAGGGACTATGGTGGTAGGCTTGAAACATGTTGGTATTACAGACTCAGACAGGGAGAGGTTGAAAATGTCAGTGAAGACACTTGCCAGTTGGTCAGCGTATGCTCAGGGTATACSTCCTGGTAAWCCATCTGGCCCTGCGGCCTTGTGACTGTTGACCTGTTTAAAGGTCTTACTCAAATCGGCTACAGACAGCATCAACACACAGTCGTCCGGAATAGCTGATGCTCTCATGCACGTTTCAATGTTACTTGCCTCGAAGCGAGCATATACAGTTGAAGYCGGAAGTTTACATACACTTAGGTTGGAGTCATTAAAACTCGTTTTTCAACCACTCCACAAATGTCTTGTTAACAAACTATAGTTTTGGCAAGTCGGCTAGGACATCTACTGTGTGCATGACACAAGTAATTTTTCCAACAATTGTTTACAGTCAGATTATTTGACTTATAATTCACTGCATCACAATTACAGTGGGTCAGAAGTTTACATACACTAAGTTGACTGTGCCTTTAAACAGCTTGTAAAATTCCAGAAAATGATGTCATGGCTTTAGAAGCTTCTGGTGCTTCAGGCTAATTGACATCATTTGAGTCAATTGGAGGTTTACCTGTGGATGTATTTCAAGGCCTACCTTCAAACTCAGTGCCTCTTTGCTTGACATCATGGGAAAATCAAAAAAGAAAAATTGTAGACCTCCACAAGTCTGGTTCATCCTTGGGAGCAATTTCCAAACACCTGAAGGCACCACGTTCATCTCTACAAACAATAGTACACAAGTATAAACACCATGGGACCACGTAGCCTTCACACCGCTCAGGAAGGAGACGTGTTCCGTTTCCTAGATGTCACGTTCCTGACCTGTTTCCCTTGTTTTTGTATTTATTTAGTATGGTCAGGGCGTGAGTTGGGTGGGTTGTCGATGTGTGATTTTTATGTTGGGATTTTGTGTGTTCGGCCTGGTATGATTCTCAATCAGAGGCAGCTGTCAATCGTTGTCCCTGATTGAGAATCATACTTAGGCAGCCGGGGTTTCACGTGTGTTTTGTGGGTGTTTGTTCTTGTGTCAGTGTTTCGCCACACGGGACTGTCACGGTAGTTATTTTGTATCGCATATTGTTTTTGTTATATATTAAATCACTATGGAAACTAACCACTCTGCGTATTGGTCCGATCCGTCTCGCCTCTCCTCGTCCGAGGAGGAGGAAGAAAATGACTATCGTTACACTAGAAATGAACGTACTTTGGTGAGAGAAGTGAAAATCAATCCCAGAACAACAGCAAAGGACCTTGTGAAGATGCTGGAGGAAACAGGTACACAAGTATCTATATCCACAGTAAAACGAGTCCTATATCGGCATAACCTGAAAGGCTGCTCAGCAGGGAAGAAGCCACTGCTCCAAAACCGCCATAACAAAGCCAGACTACGGTTTGTAACTGCACATGGGGAGAAAGATAAAACTTTTTGGAGAAATGTCCTCTGGTCTGATGAAAGAAAAATGGAACTGTATGGCCATAATTACGATCGTTATATTTGGAGGAAAAAGGGGGAAGCTTGCAAGCCAAAGAACACCATCCCAACCGTGAAGSACGGGGGTGGCAGCATCATGTTGTTGGGGTGCTTTGCTGCAGGAGGGACTGGTGCCCTTCACAAAATAGATTGCATCATGAGGATAGAAAATTAGGTGGATATATTGAAGCAACATCTCAAGACATCAATCAGGAAGTTAAAGCTTGGTCGCAAATGGGTCTTCCAAATGGACAATGACCCCAAGCATACTTTCAAAGTTGTGGCAAAATGGCTTAAGGACAACAAAGTCAAGGTATTGGAGTGGCCTTCACAAAGCCCTGACCTCAATCCCATAGAAAATCTGTGGGCAAAACTGAAAAAGCGTGTGCGAGCATGGAGGCCTATAGTCTGTAATAGTTTGTAAGCCCTGCCACATCCAACGAGCGTCGGAGCCGGTGCAGTACGATTCGATCTTAGTCCTCTATTGATGCTTTGCCTTTTTGATGGATCGTCGGAGGTCATAGCAGGGTTTCTTATAAGTTTCCGATTTAGAGTCCCGCTCCTTGAAGCGGCAGCTCTACCCTTTAGCTCAGTGCGGATGTTGCCTGTAATCATGGCTTCTGTTTGGGGTATGTAGTTACAGTCACTGTGGGGGGGTCATCGWAGCACTTATTGATGAAGCTATCATACTCTAATTCCACTGATTTCAATACCCGGTCCTCCAGAACGTGGAGAGAGTCACTTATGCAGTTCTACTACGTGATAAAAAAATTAAATGCCGCGTTAGACATGATTACCTACACATACTGACCAGCTCGAATATACAGAAGCGTGCTATAGGGCAGACCAATCTGAACTCATCTCTCACAATTTCCAGCCCACTCATTAGCTCAGCCAATCATGGCTACCGGAAAGGTTGCTTACTTTTTGTGTGGCTAAAACGACTCATAATTGAATAATTTTATTCGTATTTACAGATTACATACATGTCTATTATTAAGGCACATAAAAGTTCACGTTCCAGAAGGCATTTTGATTACAAAAAAAACGTTATGTTCAAATGGCTCTCCTGTGAAATAGTGACCCGCGACATATGCCTAGTTTACTGAAACGAGTCACTGTAGATGGTAACAGCAATTTTCTGAAATCCTCCCTTTAGCAATTGTATACAATTATGTTCACCCGTAACAGTAACAGCAAAGGAGTAGAGTTGCTAAATGCTGAGCAATTAATAAATTATCCACAGGGTTTTTGCATAAGCAAGATGGCCTCCCTAGTACCGCAGTGGTCTAAGGCGCACAATTGGCCCAGCGTTGTCCGGGTTAGGGGAGGGTTTGGCCGGTAGGGATGTCCTTGTCCCATCGCGCACTAGGGACTCCTGTGGCGGGCCGGGCGCAGTGCACGCTGACACAGCCGCCAGGTGTACAGTGTTTCCTCCGACACATTGGTGCGGCTGGCTTCCGGGTTAAGTGGGCATTGTGTCAAAAAACAGTGCGGCTTAGGTGGGTTGTGTTACTGAGGACACACGGCTCTTGACCGAGTCCCTACGGGAGTTGCATCAATGAGACAAGACTGTGACTACCCAATTGGATACCACAAAATTGTGGAGAAAAAAAGAAAAGAAAAAGCTAGACGACTCATGGATAGAAAAGTGGTGGTATACTGACATGGGAGGTTTTAAGGTACTACATATCTATTATGACTTATTCAGCATGTTTTTGTAATGCTCAACTTGATAATTAACAATGCTTTCTAGATTAATTTCCCACAATCATGATCCACATAGTGTTCCAACTACATGCATGCCTGAGAATGTTGTTTGTTAGTAATTGTTGGGGATGACTATCAACATTATTTTTCATATCTGGTGGCAATTATTCAGTCACCATCATGTCCTTTGCTACAGCCCTCTCATTCGTGTGAGGTAGGTGATCTGCAATTCAAATCAAAACAATTAGAAGATGCTCAAATGCACAACAATGATTGAGCATTGTCGCATCTGCAAAATGTCACAATAATATGCTTGGTCTCAGCTGTGTCTACGGGCAACAAATTCCCCTTTTATAGTTGAAGGGAGAGATTTGAAAAATAATTCCTCTTTTTATAGTGCAAATTTATAATTGCAGGCCATCTGACAAAGATCCACACATTTATAGGTAATTTGTGTGTGGGCAATTATCAATTACCATGATAAAACCTTAGCTCACATGAAAACCCACGTTTCCCAGCTAGCACATAATGTTCTGAGAACCATGTTTCTTAGAGCTTGGGGAGAACATGGTTGTCCTATTGTTATTTTGTATATAACCTTCCCACAACTTTCTGGGAAAGGTGCAGGATAGTTGCTTGGCTTAGGAATATTCTAAGCACATTTAAGGAACTTGACAAAAAAAGTAAATTTTCTTTTTTACGTTGGATAAAAGCAGAGACACAGAGCTACAACATAGTATATCATACACTGCATTTGAGGAACAATGGGAAAGTAATTCTGCTTTGAAAGTTGATAAACTTGAAACCTCACTTTTGAGAAAATGGCCTTTGAATGTTGTGGTACCTAGTGGAGAGCCCCTCTTTGTCTACACCCATTCAGCATCATTCACACTCTCTTAAGATTTACTCTCACCCATCTCTTTAAGGGTTAATACAAGCGCTCTGTCCTAACAACAACAGTCATGCACCCAAGCTAACTGGCTAACGTTGGCTAGCTACCTCCAGACACAAATGAGAGAACAGCTCACTGCTTTTACTCACCATAGAATAGCTGGTTAGGCTGTTTTTATGTTATCCAGAGCGTTGGTGACTGCAAATGTGCTCCTGGCAACAATTTACTGACACTGGCCATATTCAACGGTTGTTGAGTATTCGTAAATTCGTCAGTTATTCTGCACTCTGCCACACTGATACCAGAGTGCTCTTAACTTCTTGGAACTATAGGGGGTGCTGTTCCGCATTAGCATATTTTGGTCTCCAAATTAAACTGCCTCGTGCTAAATTCTTGATCGTACAATATGCATATTATTGTTATTATTGGATAGAAAACACTTTCTAGTTTCTATAGACGTTGGAATTTTGTCTCTGAGTGGTACAGAACTATATCTACAGCACTTTTCATGACAGGGGTCAGATTTCAGAAATTTTTACCCCTGATCTGGAGTCTGTTTTTAAGGTGACAGTGAATGCTATGAAGAAACCGACACTGCCTACGTCTTCCTCTGGGTGTCTGTACGTCATCACGTTTTGATTGGATCGACTTGCACCATACAGCCACTATAAAAGAACAAACGTAGAGGTACCTCCCTTTCTCGTCGCGCGCCTGAAGCGTGAAGGACATCGGACTTGCCTCATTCCAAATCGTTGTTTAGCCAGCAATATTTTGGTCATGTTTTTACTCGTTTATAGTTGTTAAAAACATCATAATGTAGTTAATTTGAACCGTTTTATAGCAATTTATATCCGTTTAGTGCGATTCTGAGGAATTCTTTGTCGTGCACTTTCTAGCTTTGGGAACGTTTCGGGGTCTCGGTCGTTGTTAGTGGACATTTCGAAGGACAAGCGACATATCGACCAAAAGAAGATTACAAACTAGAAAGGATACATTGCCCAAGAATCTGATGGAAGAACAGCTTAGTAAGCAATATATTATATGATAAATCGTTGTTCTGTCGAAATATTTTAAACGCATATTTCGCCATTTTGTTTGTTTACGCGTCACTTGGCGAACCCTGTATTGAAAAGTAAGGATAATTTTAAAAATGTAAGTCAGCGGTTGCATTGAACTAATTTGTCTTTCGATTCCTGTCAACCCTGTATTTTTTAGTCAAGTATATGATTAGCTTTCAATTAAACTAGATCACTCTGAAAGATGACGTCAGACATTTTGAGGCTTGATTTCTAGTATTTCATTGTGTAACCACGGTTTTGTATGGCTAAATATGCACATTTTCGAACAAAACTGTATATGTATGTTGTAATGATGTTACAGGAGTGTCATCGAAGAATTCTGAGAAGGTTAGTGAAAAAATTAATATATTTTGGCGGTGATTACGTTATAGCGCTCTTTGGCTGGAACGATGCTCTGGTAACGTTTTCACATGTGGTATGCTAACTTATCGATTTATTGTGTTTTCGCTGTAAAACGCTTAGAAAATCTGAAATATGTCTGGAATCACAAGATCTGGGTCTTCCATTGCTATGCTTTGTCTATTCTTATGAAATGTTTTATTAAGAGTAAATTGGTCATACACGTTGCTCTCTAGTAATTCTAGTCGTCTTGTGATGGTCGGTGCAATTGTAAACTGTGATTTCTACCTGAAATATGCACTTTTTTCTAACAAAACCTATCTATACCATAAATATGGTATCAGACTGTCATCTGAAGAGGTTTTTTCTTGGTTAGTGGCTATCAATTCCTAGTTTAGCCGAATGTGATAGCACCTGAAGTAGTAAGAAACTGATGGAGTTAGAAAAGTGGTTGTATTTGCTAACGTGTTTAGCTAATAGATTTACATATTTTGTCTTCCCTGTAAAACATTTTAAAAAATGAAATGGTGGCTTTATTCACAAGAATCTTATCTTTCATCTGGTGTCTTGGACTTGTGATTTAATGATATTTAGATGCTACTATCTACTTGTGAAGCTATGCTAGCTATGCTAATCAGTGTGTGGGGGGGTGGGGGGTGATCCCGGACCCGGGGTAGAGGCTCGTTAGAGGTTAAATCAGAGTAGATAGCCAGAACGAATTTACCAGCTACTTCTATCAACAGTTATCACAGTGACATTCTATTGAAATGGTTACTTGCATAGTGGAGTCTTTTGTTAAGACATGTAGCTAGCTAGCTAGGTAAACAATGAACCATAATCCCAACTCATGACATTACTACCCTGCATGAATCTGCAGGTAGCTAACCAACCAGGTTACATTTTATAAAGCTAACGTTAGGCTATAACCAGCAAAGCAAATGGCACTGAGATACAAATAATAAGATCATATATGTAATGCTAGCCAGCTAGCTAACAGTACACTTTAACTTGAAATGAAAACAACTTTCTGTCAGACTTAGAAATTTGTAATATTTGAAAATGTAGCTAGCTACACTTCTCCCTGTCATGGATGCCATGGTTGCCCTTAGTTTGAAGAAGTAATTTTGGAGACGTTTTCTCCATCTCCTTAGCTATCATACTCTAATTCCGCTGATTTCAAAACTCGGTCTTCCAGAAAGTGGAGAGCAAAACTTACACAATACATTAAAAAAGCTGCGTTAGACAGGATTATCTACACATACTGACCAGCTCAAATATACAGAAGTGTGCTATATGGCAGACCAATCCGAACTCATCTCTTGGCATGTCCAGCCAACTCATTATCTCAGCCAATCATGGCTAGTCGGAAGGTTGGTTTCTTTTTCTGTGTCTAAACCAACTAGTCTCATAATTTAACAATTGTATTCGTATTTACAGGTGGCATACAAGTTTGTTATTAAGGCACATGAAAATTCACATTCCAGAAGACATTTCTGCCAAAAAAGGCATTTTGATACAAAAATAAGGTTTACGTTCAAATGGCTCTCCTGTGAAGTAGTGACCTGCAACATACGTCTAGTTTCCTGAAACGAGTCACATATATTGAAATGGCTTGCATTGAGCGGTAGCCCTGGTACCCACGAGCACAGGAGTATATCGCTTCCACCTGTGTGAAGTAGGATGTGAAATCTGACACCACTTAACCTCTGCTGAGTTCCCAACAACTGGATGTTCCAGTTTTCAGAGGACATGGAAAGAGAGCCTGTGACTCGACTTTCGCGTTTGGAACATAAGGAGGCTACACTCCATTTTAACTCCTCCACATTTACTGTATTGGTTGAACAGTGCAGAAGAGAACCTCCACCAACAGTTTTTTTCTTCTTGTTAAGAGCGTTCTCTTGTCATTCCCACATCTAATGTGAAACCAAAAGACATACGTTCCCACAACTTCAAAGAGACCAAATGTGCTAACTGGGTTGCACCTGAAATGAACAAACCTGTGAAGCGAAACCTAAAGGTATCAGAAAAAAAACACATGAAGATATCTATTTTTACCATGCTTAGACAAAACTGGCAAAATGAGAAACATCACATCCACCACTGTATCTTCATCAATAAATTAAATACTTGATATGTTATTGACATAAGCATAATTCAAATTTTGTGTTCCAATTGTCATTATCAACTCATGGTTAGAAAGTCACTTGAATTCAATTGTATGTTTTTGTGGTTTATCCATTACTGAAAAAGCTGGTGAAACAATTGCAACATAGGCAAGTATATCTATCGCTTAACTTCTTCCTCATCTGTGAGAGGTGTTGTGATTGTGTGTATGGCTGAAAACGGTCTCTGTGCAACATTGAGGACCAAATGGTGTTTGAAATGTTTTTAATCTACTCCCGTCTCTCCATTAGTGTAATAATGACACTCTGGGGGTGACATCTTTCTGAAGTTTCTCTTCTCACTATCCCAGAGAACAGAGTTTTATAAGCACTGCATGTGAGGGAGAAATTTAAAGCAGTGCTGTTTCCATACCGTTCCTTCTTGACATTGTGCCAGAATTACCTGGTTGTTTTCATTTGCCGTATTTCAGGGAGAGTAACTGCATTAAAGGCCCAGTAAAGCAGTCCTCACTTCTGGGTAACAATACTGTTACTTACTATAATTGTTTTCAGTCTAAATTGTAATAAAAATAATGTTACATTTTGGGGGGGGGGGGGGGCAAACCACCATTTCTCCATGACTGTTAGAGGATGAATACTGTATATGCTGTGTGGGGGAGGGGTGACGAGGGGAAACAATTGTCTATTTCACTTACATAAATTGTGGACAACTAAGTTTCAGACAGCCCTGGTATAGAAGAAACAACGTTTGTAATTTTCAATGACAATGACAGATCTATAATTTACTTTTCTATGTGAATCACGTACAAAGCTACATATTGCGCCTTTTAACAACACCTTATGTTAAAGCAATTCTGAGCAAATTATGGGCTGCAGCCATTTTTCTGTCAATGTCAAATGTGCAAGGGAAAATTCACTTCATAACACATTATCTTTCTGTTTTGTGACAGCGTATATCATATCACATAAAGACAAATCAGTTGTTCATCTAAATGACTGTGGGAATTGCATTTGTTGTTTTATATCATCTTGTCAAATCTACGTAAGTGAAACCCATAATTTAAAACATACACAGTATCTTCTAAGTGCTCAGGGATTATATTTGTGAAACAGCAAAATTTGAAAAAGTAATTTCATGCATGGAGAGAACGGGGAATTCAGGAGAATTGAGCAAGACTTGGCTCTCAATCTGTCATGGGGGAGTTGGGTATACTCTGTTAAAAGAGTCAGCGAGGTATTGTCCTGTCCTACTGCTAATGCCAGGGGCATCTTTGGGACTGTGTGTTGAATCCTAACCTGCCCTTCAGGTAGTAGCTCTGACCCAGTCATAAATCATCTGCAGGCAGCGTCCCTCTGTGGACTGGTGAAGTCATCCCCCTGCTATCATCATGTCCATGGAGACCTTGTCCATTGTAACACCTGTCCACCTCAATCCCGGGGGGAGCCACACATTTCGACTCCAACTTTACCAAAAGTCACACTCATTCAGGGACACAGAAACCTCATCCTTTCCTCATATAGTACACCTGACCTCACCCTTCCTATCACTTTATTATATCACTTATGGTACAGACATGCGCAAACAGGAGACTCCCATACACAGCCACTTATTTACACATTCACATACAGTATACTGTACAGTCGTGGCCAAAAGTTGAGAATGACACAAATATTAATTTTCACAAAGTCTGCTGCCTCAGTTTGTATGATGGCAATTTGCATATACTCCAGAATGTTATGAAGAGTGATCAGATTAATTGCAATTAATTGCAAAGTCCCTCTTTGCCATTCAAATGAACTGAATCCCCCAAAAACATTTCCACTGCCTTTCAGCCCTGCCACAAAAGAACCAGCTGACATCATGTCAGTGATTCTCTCGTTAACACAGGTGTGAGTGTTGACGAGGACAAGGCTGGAGATCACTCTGTCATGCTGATTGACTTCAAATAACAGCCTGGAAGCTTCAAAAGGAGGGTGGTGCTTGGAATCATTGTTCTTCCTCTGTCAACCATGGTTACCTGCAAGGAAACACGTGCCATCATCATTGCTTTCTCAGCCTCCAGTATTTATGCTGCAGTAGTTAATGTGTCAGGGGCTAGGGTCAGTTTGTTATATCTGGAGGACTTCTCCTGTCTTATCCGGTGTCCTGTGTGAATTTAAGTATGCTCTCTCTAATTCTCTCCTTCTCTCTTTCTTTCTCTCTCTGAGGACCTGAGCCCTAGGACCATGCGTCAGGACTACCTGSCATGATGACTCCTTGCTGTCCCCAGTCCACCTGGCCTTGCTGCTGCTCCAGTTTCAACTGTTCTGCCTGCGGCTATGGAACCCTGACCTGTTCACCGGACGTGTTAAAAAAGCCAACTGACATTTACTCCTGAGGTGCTGACTTGCTGACTACTGTGATTATTATTATTTGACCATGCTCGTCATTTATGAACATTTGAACATCTTGGCCATGTTCTGTTATAATATCCACCCGGCACAGCCAGAAGAGGACTGGCCACCCCTCATAGCCTGGTTCCTCTCTAGGTTTCTTCCTAGGTTTTGGCCTTTCTAGGGAGTTTTTCCTAGCCACCGTGCTTCTACACCTGCATTGCTTGCTGTTTGGGGTTTTAGGCTGGGTTTCTGTACAGCACTTTGAGATATCAGCTGATGTACGAAGGGCTATATAAATACATTTGATTTGATTTGCACAAAAATGGCTTCACAGGCAAGGATATTGCTGCCAGTAAGATTGCACCTAAATTAACCATTTATCGGATCATCAAGAACTTCAATTGTTGTGAAGAAGGCTTCAGGGCGCCCAAGAAAGTCCAGCAAGCGCCAGGACCGTCTCCTAAAGTTGATTCAGCTGCGGGATCGGGGCACCACCAGTACAGAGCTTGTTAAGGAAAGGCAGCAGGCAGGTGTGAGTGCATCTGTACGCACAGTGAGGCGAAGACATTTGGAGGATGGCCTGGTGTCAAGAAGGGAAGCAAAGAAGCCACTTCTTCCCAGGAAAAACATCAGGGACAGACTGATATTCTGCAAAAGGTACAGGGATTAGACTGCTGAGGACTGGGGTAAAGTCATTTTCTCTGATGAATCCCTTTTCCGATTGTTTGGTGCATCCGGAAAAAAGCTTGTCCGGAGAAGACAAGGTGAGCGCTACCATCAGTTCTGTGTCATGCCAACAGTAAAGCATCCTGAGACCGTTCATGTGTGGGGTTGCTTCTCAGCCAAGGGAGAGGGCTCACTCACAATTTTGCCTAAGCACACAGACATGAATAAAGAATGGTACCAACACATCCTCCGAGAGCAACTTCTCCCAACTATCCAGGAACAATTTGGTGACGAACAATGCCTTTTCCAGCATGATGGAGCACCTTGCCATTAGGCAAAAGTGATAACTAAGTGGCTCGGGGAACAAAACATCGATATTTTGGGTCCATGGCAAGGAAACTCCCCAGACCTTAATCACATTGAGAACTTGTGGTCAATCCTCAAGAGGCGGGTGGACAAACAAAACCCACAAATTCTGACAAACTCCAAGCATTGAATATGCAAGAATGGGCTGCCATCAGTCAGGATGTGGCCCAGAACTTAATTGACATCATGCCAGGGCGGATTGCAGAGGTCTTGAAAAAGAAGTGTCAAMACTGCAAATATTGACTCTTTGCATCAACTTCATGTAAATTGTCAATAAAAGTTTGGACACACCCACTGATTCAAGGGTTTTCTTATTTTTTTAAAACTATTTTCTACATTGTAGAATAATAGTGAAGACCTCAAAATTATGAAATAACAAATGTGCTATCATGTAGTAAGCAAAAAAGTGTTAAACAAATCCAAATATATTTTATATTTGAGATTCTTCAAAGTATCCACTCATTGCCTTGATGACAGCTTTGAACACTCTTGGCATTTTCTCAACCAGCTTCATGAGGTAGTCACCTGGAATGCTTTTCAATTAACAGATGATTTGTTGAATTTCTTTCCTTCTTAATGCGTTTGAGCCAAAAAGGTAGGGGTTGTATACAGCAGATGGTCTTTTACCAAATAGAGACTAAGTCCATATTATGGCAAGAACACCTCAAATACGCAAAGAGAAACAACAAAGATTTCAAGACTAAAATACAAAAACACTCAAATTAATTTTGTATATGTCAATTTAGCAACTAAAAGCATCTTTCTATCTCGTTAGCTAGCTAGTTCAAATAATGACCGTAACATATAGCTGACAATGTCAACTTGACAGCTTTAGCTAATTTGTATGAATTATTACAGGATGGAGAAAAAAAAGCAAGGCATTCCACAGGTGCAGGTCATGTTGTTCACGTTACCATCTCTGATAAATACACACTATATCAAATAAAAACAAAGTATATTTTTCACATGCACAGGATACAGAATGTGTAAATGGGACAGTGAAATGGTTACTTGCTGTAACGATTCTCGTGGGCTGAAGGAAGAGTGGACCAAGGTGCAGCGTTTAAAGTGTTCATAATTTAATCCAAAAATCAAATCGAACAAAAACAACAAACAGGAGAACGAAAGCGAAACAGTTCTGTCTGGTGCAGACACAAAAACAGAAAACAACTACCCACAAAACACAGGTGGGAAAAGGCTACCTAAGTATGGAATCTCAATCAGAGACAACGATAGACAGCTGCCTCTGATTGAGAACCACACCCGGCCAAACACATAGAAATAGACAACATAGAACAAAAACATAGAATGCCCTGACCAACCAAAATAGAGACATAAAAAGGATCTCTAAGGTCAGGGCGTGACACTTGCATAGTGGAGTCTTTTGTTTAGACATGCAGTTAACCATAATCCCAACTCATAATGTTACTACCCTGCATGAAACTACAGGTAGCTAACATTAGGCTATACATAGCAATGCAAATGGCCATGAGAAACAAATAATAGTACTGCACATATCATACACGTAACATTATCTAGCTAGTTAGCTAGCTAACAGTATGCTTTAACTTGCAATGAAAATGACTTTCTGGCAAAATTGTAAACATCTGTAGCTAGCTAGACTTTCTTGCCCATGTGTATGGATGAACACTTCTCCCTCTCTGTCACAGATGCCATGGTTGCCCTTAGAACAGTCTTCTGTGTGTTTTCTTTTCAACTTCCTCCGCATATTTGCAAATGCCAGAATTTTCTCCATCTCCTTAGCGATCTGCTTCCACTTGGCATTCCACTGAGTTCAAAACACGGGCTTCCAGAAAGTGGAGAGCAACACTTTTGCAGTTCTTCTTGATATCGTGACTAGGGGGTATTCTAGTTTATAATTTCTATGTTGAGGTTTTGTATGATTCCCAAATAGAGGCAGCTGGTAATCATTGTCTCTATTTGGGATATCGTTTTGTGTTTTTGCATCACATAGTCACATTTAGTTGTTTGTTTATTGATATATTTTGTTTTAAGTCTCTCTTTGAATTAAATATGTGGAACTCAACATCCGCTGCGCCTTGGTCCCGTTCTTACGACAGCCGTGACATTGTTCAAAAAAGCTGTGTTATAAAGGATTACCTACACATGCTGAGCAGAGCATGTTATAGACAGAAGCGGGCTACATGGCAGATCAATCCAAACTCATCTCTCGGGATGTGCAGCTCAACCCTTTTCTCAGTCAATCATGACTAGCAGGAACGTTCTTATCTTTTCCCGTGGCTAAACCAACAAGGCTCATATTTAACAATTGTATTCATATTTGCAGATGGCATATACGTTTGTTATTAAGACACATGAAAGTTCATATGTTTACGTTCAAATGCCTCTCCTGTGAAGTAGTCATGTGCGACATACGCCTAGTTTCCTGAAACAAGTCACATTTTATGTAAGATTAAGAATGAAAGAGCTTCTGTCACATCAGGAGAGTGAGAAAGGCACAAATGGAAAATCAGATCCAAACAAAGCAGAAACAATCATATTTATTTAGATGATCCACTATGTTGATGTAGCAGATGTAGCCTACGTATCATTACATGGAACATTACAACATAACATGGATTCAATAAATGATTGAACTTCAAAATTAGCTACAAAGCACAATTCATTTGTAACCTTTATTTACACTACTCAATGCAATTTGAATAATACAATTCAAAGAAAGTATTGGGTTGGAATCTGTGCCCCCAAATAGTAATGCAATTATGACATATACATGGAAACTAAAGATGTGCTCGAAGCCAATACAACATCTACAGAACATTGACTTTGTGATAACTCATGGGAATTTGTCTGACTTTATTGAACAGATACCGGATTTGAACACCTATCCCCTAGACATGCATGCCGGAGGCTGCATTTATTACAGCTAGATGACAGTCACAATGTTAAACAAAGTTAAAAGTTGTACTGAGAGTCTGGTATCAACCAGGGCTCTTTAATGACTATTGATTACTTGTCACTTTTGCCTATTTCCATTGTCATACAGGTGTCTGAACCATGAATAGAGCAAAGGAGTTTCAGTGTCCCCTGTTACTTTGTTCAATGATATTGGTAGACATTTGTAGCTATTACCACCAGCTTCTTTTATAGGGTTGGAATTCCTTGAGGAGAGACAGAGCAATGTGAAAACCAGGTTCGGGCAACACAATTCAGACCAGCCCTATCTCTGGCTGTCCAAAACAACAGGCATCATCACAGGAAGTCAGACCTCACAGGGAGGAAGTCCATCAATGCTGCTAGTTTATTGACAGAGGAACTCTCTGGACACAAGAGCCAACGTCCATTTACAACAACCCCATTTGAGAAACTCTGTACTTCTGGGGAAGAAACAAAATTCACCTTATTCAAAGGCAACACATTTGAACTGTGCTCATGGATACTGTTGGTACAGTACAGTAATCAAAATGCAGCGCAAAGCAGTCATTCATCAAAATGATTCGCTGGCTATTGCTTATCCTTTGAATATAATCAGCTATTATATATCTGCACAGTACATGGGTATGCAGTATGTACATATCCATTGCTTTTGTTCATGTGTTAACACTTTCGTTTCCGTTCGCTTCTCTATGGTCCTGAGTGACACATCTCATTTGTTATTCAGGAATCAAGGGTGACATGTTTTTCTTTTATGTTCCTGACAGGGAACAAATAATCTGGATTATGATTATCAGTCAGGTGCTGGCAACCCAGAGGACAATGTGGGAACACTGCGGCTCCATGAATTGAATCATCCTTGACCTTGGATGACGAGACATCCAGGAATAGAAGGGTTCGATCCACCTTTCTACATGACATTGACATTTAATGCATCTCCTTGGCGTGAGCTTGTCTATGATGTCAGCTTGACAAATCTGTCAGTATCGACCGGCGGTAGAGGGTCCTTAGAGGAGTCGATTTGTGTAGAATAAGATGGATAAACATCGTTCCGACACCCATAGAGTGTATCATGTCATTGTTGAGTGACTTTAGTAGATGCGTTAGCATGCATCGAAGCCATTGACAAGAGACCTGAACAGAAAGTTCATCAATACGGCTGGAGTATATGGCCAATAAACCACTGCTAAAGGCTGTTCTTCGGCACGACACAGTGCGGAGTGCCTGGATACATGGTAAATGGTAAATAGAACATACAATATACCACAAATCCCAAGGGTTGCTAAGTAGTTACAAAGTAGCAAAACATTTGTAAGGAGTCGAAAAGTTGCTAATTACCTAAAATTGTCCGTGATGAGATTTGAACATCCATACAACTTAACTGAAATGTCACAATGTTTAATGTACGTCACACTCTTTTATCACTGGTCCAGAGTAGTATTGCCTATTCTAGCTCGTGATGTTGAGATTAGGGTATGAGGCAAGCTGAGAAGAAAGCATCTGAAGGATATCGCCAAAATGTCCACCATAGAGCCTCATATTGACTCTTATGCCTCGTAATTCATCAACACTTCAAATCGCCAATGACCTCTGAAGTGTTTTCTCTATCAGCAACTGACAAATAGACACAATAAAAGGCATGTCTCACTTGTCCATACTTCAGTCAGTATAGTTAGTGACCTTCTGCATGGTACATTAGCGGTGTCCTACGTCAGAGTCCAGCCCTATGGGCTGGGAAGGGGAAAAGCCAAGCAGTGTAGTAACAGGATTACTGGAGCAAAGAGGAAGCTGGGGCTTTGTTGACCGACAGTGATTCTGGATTGCTGTTCCCAAAACTGATTGATATACATCGGTGGTGACCCGCCAGAGACACCTGAATGTGACCTTTTCACATCAGTGGAAGTCACGTCACTGGAGGCCTGGAAATAGAGTGGGAAAGAAAGACGTAGAGAGAGAGAGATGATCGAATAGTGAAGGTTGGGAACCGTGGAAAAGGACATGGAGAAGGAATGGGCAAGGGGGAAGGAGAGAAGACTACAGTGAAAGAACGGAACAGAGAAGGCTGGAAATAGAATGAGAGACATGGGGATAAACACAGACGGGATGAAAGGAGGAGTATGCCGAATCTCCCCTCATGAATCGCTAGCGTTATGACAGGTGACAGGCAACGCTAACAATAGCCTGACCAGACAGAGCCCAGCGTTAAAGACCGCAGCATGATAAATTACCCTCATCAGCCCTCTTCTCTGCCAGACCCTTTAGGTCAGCGCAACGTGACATTTTTCCTGTACTGTATATGCAAATACCTGCCGATCAATTAACAAATTGCTTTGCATTCCCACAGCTGCACATTGAGATTGCAAAAATTGATTGGGGAGCAAAACATAACATTACAGCCTACCAAGAGTCCAGGGTCATTGGGACAAAGTGGAAACGAAACAAGTTCTCACTACGATAAACTCTCTTTTGTGGCTGCTTTGACATATCCAGCGAATACCAAGAAACTGCATACAATTCCATTTAGTACAATTGACCCAAAAATTATATAAATTTAAGCACCAAAATAAATTTTAAGAACGTTTTAAGCTGGAAGCTGAAATAACGCAGAATCAGGCTGTAAGGTTCTACCCAGACACAATGAGTTGGTTATGTGGTAAGGTGGTTAGAATGTGGGGGGAGGCATGTTTTAGGACACACTGGAGTGGTATTAGGAACAAATTATAAAGTCATGCATAACATATTGTTCAACCAGAAGTGATCAAATTGTTCAAACCAGAAGTGATTCTACCACAGAGGCCTGGAAATGCACTTTTGTCCATGCAGGTTCTCCCTCAAAGGGTATGGAATAGGAATGTGAAAATAAGAAATTAGATAGGTCTCCAATTAATGCAACTAAAGACACAGTTCTGAGAGAAGGACAACAAGAGAGATTAATATAAACATGAGGTGAGAGAGAAGGTGAGACAGGGAGATATGGGTGGGAAGCAGAGGGAGACTGTGTGTTTAGGAAAAACACAGATGTGGATATATATCACATTTATGTCTGTGGTAGGACATGGGTGCATATTGCATTCAGAAAGCATACTACAAGCCTTTGACAGAGGAGGGATCTAGCCTTTGAATTATTCGGACTGCAGAGCTCACACATCACCAGCGAGACAGCATCAACATGTCTCATACACACACTCATGTAATTACATCTAATTCAGGCCAAGGGAAAATATCACCAGCCCTCTAACCTGAAATTGCAATGCAGCAGAGTAATCCTACAGCTGGCTGCCTAKGTTTGATAAGCAGAGTATTTAGGGATGGAAAACTTAGCGGCAGGAATGTTTTATTTACCTGCATGCATCCAACATTAATCTCAATTCACTGAAACTAATGAAGGTCAAGGCACCTTTTTTCATAAGTATTGGGACAGTGACAATTTTTGTTGTTGTTTTGGCTCTGCACTAAAGATTTGAAATGAAACAATGACAATGAGGTTAAAGTGTAGACTGTCAGCTTTAATTTGAGGGTGTTTTCATCCATATCGGGTGAGCCTTTTAGAAATTACAGCACTTTTTTGCACATAGTCCTCCCATTTCAGGGGACCAAAAGTATTGCTACAAATTCACTTACATTACATGACGGGAAGTATGTGGACACCTGCTTGTTGAACATCTCATTCCAAAATCATGGGCATTAAAATGGAGTTGGTCCCCCTTTGCTGTTATAACAGCCTCCACTCTTCTGGGATGGCTTTCCACTAGATGTTGGAACATTGCTGCGCGTACTTGCTTCCATTCAGCCACAAGAGCATAAGTGAGGTCGGGCACTGATGTTGGACGGTTAGGCCTGGCTTGCAGTCGGTGTTCCAATTCAACCCAAAGGTATTCGATGGGGTTGAGGTCATGACTCTGTGCAGGCCAGTCAAGTTCTTCCACACTGATTGCGACAAAACATTTCTGTATGAACCTCACTTCGTGCATTGGGGCATTGTCATGCTGAAACAGGAAAGGGCCTTCCCCATACTGTTGCCACAAAGTTGGAAGCACAGAATCGTCTCGAATGTCATTGTATGCTATAGCGTTAAGATTTCCCTTTACTGGAACTAAGGGGCCTAGCCTGAATTATGAAAAACAGACCCAAACCTTTTTTTCTCCTCCACCAAATGTTACAGTTGGCACTATGCATTGGAGCAGATAGCGTTCTCCTGGTATCCGCCAAACCCAGATTCTTCCGTCGGACTGCCAGATGGTAAAGTGTGATTCGTCACTCCAGAGAACGCGTTTTCCTTGCTCCAGAGTCCAATGGCGGCGAGCTTTACACCACTCCAGACAACGATTGGCATTGCGCATGATGATCTTAGGCTGCTCGGCCATGGAAACCCATTTCATGAAGCTCCCGACTAACAGTTCTTGTGCTGATGTTGCTTCCAGAGGCAGTTTGGAACTCGGGAGTGAGTGTTGCAACTGAGGACAGATGATTTTTACGCGCTGCGCGCTTCATCACTCGGCCGTCCCGTTCTGTGAGCTTGTGTGGCCTACCACTTCACGGCCCAGCCGTGGTTGCTCCTAGACGTTTCCACTTCACAATAACAGCACTTACAGTTGACCGGGGCAGCTCTAGCAGGGCAGAAAGTTGACGAACTGACTTATTGGAAAGGTGGCATTCTATGACGTTGCCACTTTGAAAGTCACTGAGCTCTTTAGTAAGGCCATTCTACTGCGAATGTTTGTTTATGGAGATTGCATACACCTGTCAGCAACGGGTGTGGCTGAAATAGCCGAATCCACTAATTTTAAGGAATGTCCACACACTTTTGTATATATAGTGTATATTGATACACTTTTGTACCTACATTATCTTCTTCACACCACTGTTTATTTTCTTCGATCAGGCTAAGATCAGCATGTGGTCTGGCATAAAACCACGGTCGCACATTTCCTATTGCCACAGATGGCCCAAAAACAAGGTCGCAGAGTCCATATTCATCAACCTTTTTCCTAATATCTGGACCAAAACCCCTCTTTTGATATTGTTCATATTTCCAGCAGTCTTCCAATACTGTCATTATAGACTGGCTAATTCTAAGAAAAGGGAAAGGGAGGCTAGTTGATTGAACACTGTGGTTTATTCAGCAATGGTGAGAAAGCATAAGCACAACTCTGAGAGAGGAGTTAAAGGGATAGTTCGCAAAATATAGAAATGTGTGTGATGCTTTTACTTAGGCTGTTGTTGATGAACCCAGATAGTTGTACATATTCAAGTTGTTTAGTTACTTTCAGCAGTATCTGGTTATCTTAGCATGCTAAGCTACATCCCCTTATATCAATAGTTTTATTCCCTGCAATGTGGGTATAGTGGGTACACTGTAAAAATATGAAATTTCAGTGTTTAAAACTGTAGTATCCTTAAAGGCTTCTTAGAATTACAACTAATGAGACTTAAGTACGGTTTAGTATTTAATTGTAACTTAGAATGACTTTCTCTTATGCACCTGGCTTAAACTACCTGAAGCTTTCTTAATCATAGTTAAATAGGCAGACATAGGAAATAGCTACGGATAGCGGGAAGCAAACCCCCGTCTTGAGTCAATACTGCCATCTATTGGTAAACATAAATATACCAGGTTACTACAAAAACTTAAACATTAGGCATTTAGATTCGCCAATAAGTGTTCTCATCTTAAACACAGCCGTTTGAATGCACGATTAAACAAAATAGTCAGCTTTTTCCAGTCAGTTGCCAACCATATATCCTCAGTGTTTTAAACATCGTTCTGTTTAGAGTGCATTTAGTCATTAGAAAATGATGTGACTTTCTAAGCCTTATTCAGATCTGTTTTAAGAATGTCTGTCACCTTACCTATATTTCAGCACAACTGAACAGGACATTTTATTCCAAACATCTTTTCAATCACACAGTGTTGTTACTCGACTGTGTTGAATTCATTTCCGTTAACTCTCTCAGATTGAAAAAATATGTGGGATGGGCCTCATTATATATTTCCCAGCATGCTTTGTTACTGGTTGAGTTTTAGAATAATTTGTTTTAATATCTATGTTTACAGATGCACATTGATTGATTAATTTATCTTATACTGTACAAAGATAATAAATAAAACAATTATAAACCAATCCAATCTGTATGGGGTTGGACTTATTGCACCTGTTACTGAGATAGTGGTAGGTAGTCTTGTTTATGAAGTCCTTAACCCTAGCAGTCATTATGGATGATTAAACGTTCTAGTTGTTGCATATCCTCCCTTTGGCTGGTTTACGATAGGAATTACTACACAAACTAGTGTATTGTAACTAAAATGTTTACTTTAACCTTTATTTAACTAGACAGTTAAGAACAAATTCTTATTTACAATGATGGCCAAACCCGGACGACGATGGGCCCATTGTGCGGCAAGTTGTGGAACAGCCTGAATTCAAACCAGGGTGTCTGTAGTGACACCTCTAACACTGAGATGCAGCGCACACTAGGCAGCCCAAGTGTCATTGAGTTAGGATGTTCAGACTATAAATTTGAGAGGAACTAGGCAATAACTAGAAGCCTTTTGAAGTGTATCCTTAGATGGTCGTAAAGTAAAAACGTTTAATTAAAACACTTAGCAAACATGTGATGTGATGACTGCAACAATCATATCTCTGTCACCAATAAACACAGTCATGGGTAGGTATCTCTCACATTCACTCTATGGGCATGCTGGGAAATATTTAAATATGGCTTTACACGCTACAGTGTTAAAACAACACTTGTAGTGTTTGAGAACCTATTTGAAACCTAAATGCCTGGTGCTTAATAAAGGTGTTAATGTGTTTAAAAAGATTTACAGCAAATAAACATGTTCTGGTGTTTACAATCTTAACACTGACACATTCTCATTGAAATTCTAAATGCCTTGACTCAGAAAATTGTTTAGTTATGTGTTCAGATCCTAAACACTTGGTTTTACAGTGTATAGATGAACAAACAAATAAACAGTTGTTCACAAAATATTAAAACAATTTTTTTTCATGAATTGAGTTTCAAATCCCTTATGGGCCGATTCAGATTCAGGAAATATATGACTTTCCTATGCACTTCTTAGTATTTGGTATTCAGACTTACCTTATTCAGTTGCGTAACAAGCTCTGCAGGTGTGGCTACCTTGCGCGCTGTAAATACATTTCATTCAACTGCTGAAAACCCACCCACTTGCTGGTTAACAGATTTTCTTCATTCAATAGGGGTTTTCAGTACATTTATCTTAAGCCATCTAAATACAGTACCAGTCAAAAGTTGGGACACACGTACTCATTCCAGGGTTTTTCTTTATTTTTACTATTTTCTACATTGTAGAATAATAGTGAAGACATCAAAACTATGAAATAATCATGTAGCAACCAAAACAGGGTTTAACAAATCAAAATATATTTTGGATTTTAGATTCTTCAAAGTAACCACCCTTTGACTTGATGACAGCTCTGTGATTGAGTGCTGCGGTCCAACTCATTTGGGTGGAGGCCAGGTCATCTGATGCAGCAATCCATCACTTTCCTGCATCGTCAAATAGCCCTTACACAGCCTGGAGGTGTGTTTTGGATCATTGTCCTGTTGAAAAAAAAATGATAGTCCCACTAAGCGCAATCCAGATGGGATGGCGTATCGCTGCAGAATTCTGTGGTAGCCATGCTGGTTAAGTGTGACTAGAATTCTAAATACAGTGTCACCAGCAAAGCACCATCATGTCTCCTCCTCCATGCTTCACGGTGGGAACCACACATGCAGAGAACCTACTCTGCATCTCACAAAGATACAGTGGTTGGAAACTAAAATCTCAAATTTAGACTCATCAGACCAAAGGACAGATTTCCACCGGTGTGATGTCCATTGCTCGTGTTTCTTGGCCCCAGCAAGTCTCTTCTTTTTATTGGTATCCTTTCTTTGCAGCATTTCGACAACGAAGGTCTGATTCCCTCAGTCTCCTCTGAACAGTTGATTTTGAGATGTGTCTGTTACTTGAACTCTGTGAAGCATTCATTTGGGCTGCAAACGCTGAGGCTGGTAACTCTAATGAACTTATCCTCTGCAGCAGAGGTAAATCTGGAGCTGTGTTCGAATGCCCAAGCCAACATACTGCATACTATATACTATGAGTTCATTTTAGTATACTGTAATTGAACAGTATGCTTTCAGTTGAGCGTACTAGCCCTTCGCCTGTCTACCGGAGGTTGATGCTGTTGATACACAACCTCTTGCTAGCTAGTTAGCATAACAAAGTACTAGTTAGACATTTTACAACTTCAGGTGTGTTCTTATTAAATTGAATGTGGAGTGCCAAAGTGCCCTCGTATATTCAGAGCATTTTGCTCTCGGAGCGCACAGAAAAAGGTACGGAAACAGTGTCCTCTGCATGTATACTTCATATTTTGGCGAATGTAATACGACATCCAGGAACCTTTGTCATACTAACTATATCCAACCATATGACTAATAAGCATACTATATACTCAATTCACATCACGGTTAGTGCAGTTAGTATGAGTATTTAAACACTACTTGGATCTTGCTTACCATGAGAGACAGTTTCGTCATAGTGCTTGATGGTTTTTACGACTGCACGTGAAGAAACTTTCAAAGTTCTTGAAATGGACTGACCTTCATGTCTTAAAGTAATGATACTGTCGTTTCTCTTTGCTTATTTGAGCTGTTCTTGCCATAATATGGACTTGGTCTTTTACCAAATAGGGCTATCTTCTTTATACCCCCCTACCTTGTCACAACACAACTGATTGGCTCAAACGCATTAAGGAAAGAAATTCCACCAATTAACTTTTAACAAGGCAAACCTGTTAATTAAAATGCATTCCAGGTGACTACCTCATGAAGCTGGCTGAGCGAATGCCAAGAGTGTGCAAAGCTGTTATTTCATAGTTTTAAGTTCTCATTCATAACTGCAACCTGGCCAAGATAAAGCAAAGCAGTACGACAAAAACAACAACACAGAGTTACACATAAAGAAACGTACAGTCAATAACACAATAGAAAAATCTATGTACAGTGTGTGCAAATGTAGAAGATTAGGGAGGTAAGACAATAAATAAGCCATAGAGGTGAAATAATTACAATTTAGCATTAACACTGGAGTGATAGATGTGCAGATGATAATGTGCAAGTAGAGATACTGGGGTGCAAAAAGCAAAAAGATAAATAACAATTTGGGGATGAGGTAGTTGGGAGTGCTATTTACAGATTGGCTGTGTGCAGGTACAGTGATTGGTAAGCTGCTTTGACAGCATAAAGTTAGTGAGTTAGTGAGGGAGATATGTCTCCAACTTCAGTGATTTTTGTAATTCATTCCCGTCATTGGCAGCAGAGAACTGGAAGGAAAGGTGGTGTGGTGTGGAAAGGTGGTGTTGGCTTTGGGGGTGACCAGTGAAATATACCTGCTGGAGTGGTTGCTACGGGTGGGTGTTGCTATGGTGACCAGTGAGCTGAGATAAGGCAGGGTGTAATGACTTTCGTCGGTAGAAGGAGAGGAGGACCAAAGCGCAGCGTGGTGCGTATCCATAATTTATTAGAATACTTCTCAATATGAACAAAAACAATAAACAGACGAAAAACCAACGAAGCTACAGTCCCGAACTAGTGAACACAGAAAAACCAGGAACACATGAACAGGAACAATCACCCACAAACCAACAGTGAATACAGGCTACCTTAATATGGTTCCCAATCAGAGACAATGCAAAACACCTGCCTCTGATTGAGAACCATATCAGGCCAAATGACAAACCTCAACATAGAAACACATAACATAGACTGCCCACCCCAACTCACGCCCTGACCATACTAACTAAAGACAAAAACAAAGGAAGATAAAGGTCAGAACGTGACACAGGGCTTTACCTAGCAAATACATATAGATGACCTGGATCTCGTGGGTTTGTCGACGAATATGAAGCGTGGGCCAGCCAACGAGGGCATACAGTTCGCAGTGGTGGGTCGTATAAGGTGCTTTAGTAACAAAACGAATGGCACTGTGATAAACTGCATCCAGTTTGCTGAGTAGAGTGTTGCAGGTTATTTTGTAAATGTCATCGCCAAAGGCAAGGATCGGTGGATAGTCAGTTTTACGAGGGTATGTTTGGCAGCATGAGTGAAGGAGGCTTTGTTGCAAAAAAGGAAGCTGATTCTAGATTTGATTTTGGATTGGAGATGCTTAAGGTGAGTCTGGAATTAGAGTTTACAGTCTAACCAGGTATTTGCAGTTGTACACATATTCTAAGTCAGAACCGTCCAGAGTAGTGATGCTAGTCCGGCGGGCGGGTGCAGGCAGCAATCGGTTGAAGAGCATACATTTAGTTTTACTAGCATTTAAAAGAAGTTGGAGGCCACGGAAGGAGTGTTGTATGGCATTGAAGCTCATTTGGAGGTTTGATAACACAGTGTCCCAAGAAGGGCCAGATGTATACAGAATGGTGTCGTCTGCGTAGTGGATCAGAGAATCACCAGCAGCAAGAGCAACATCATTGATATATACAGAGAAAAGAGTCGGCCCGAGAATTGAACCCTGTGGCACCCCCATAGAGACTGCCAGAGGTCCGGACAACAGGCCCTCCGATTTGACATACTGAACTCTATCTGAGAAGTAGTTGGTGAACCACGCGAGGCAGTCATTTGAGAAACCAAGGCTATTGAGTCTGCCGATAAGAATGTGGTGATTGACAGAGTCGAAAGCCTTGGACAGGTCGATGAAGACGGCTGCACAGTACTGTCTTTTTTCTATGGCGGTTATGATATCGTTTAGGACCTTGAGCGTGGCTGAGGTGCACCCATGACCAGCTCGGAAACCAGATTGCATAGTTGAGAAGGTACGGTGCGATTTGAAATGGTCGGTGATCTGTTTGTTAACTTGGCTTTTGAAGATTTTAGAAAGGCAGGGCAGGATGAATATAGGTCTATAACAGTTTGGGTCTAGAGTGTCTCCCCCTTTGAAGAGGGGAATGACCGCGGCAGCTTTCCAATCTTTGGGGATCTCAGACGATACAAAAGAGAGGTTGAACAGGCTAGTAATAGGGGTTGCAACAATTTCGGCAGATCATTTTAGAAAGAGATGGTCCAGATTGTCTATCCCAGCTGATTTGTAGTGATCCAGATTTTGCAGCTCTTTCAGAACGTCAGCTGTCTGGATTTGGGTGAAGGAGAATCGGGGGGGGGGGCTTGGGCAGGTTGCTGCAGGGGGTGCAGCGCTGTTGGCTGGGGTTGGGGTAGCCAGGTGGAAAGCATGGCCAGCCGTAGAAAAAGGCTTATTGAAATTCTCAATAATCATAGATATATCAGTGGTGACAGTGTTTCCTAGACTCAGTGCAGTGGGCAGCTGGGAGGAGGTGCTCTTATTCTCCATGGACTTTACAGTCCAAACACTTTTTGAAATTAGTGCTGCAGGATGTACATTTCTTTTGGAAAAAGCTAGCCTTAGCTTTCCTAACTGACTGTGTATATTGGTTCCTGACTTCCCTGAAAAGTTGCATATCGCGGGGGCTTTTCGATGCCAATGCAGAATGCCACAGGATGTTTTTGTGCTGGTCAAGGGCAGTCAAGTCTGGAGTGWACCAAGGGCTATATCTGTTCTTAGTTATACATTTTTGAATGGGGCATGCTTATTTAAGATGGTGAGGAAAGCACTTTTAAAGAGCAACCAGGCATCCTCTACTGACGGGATGAGGTCAATATCCTTCCAGGATACCCGGGCCAGGTTGATTAGAAAGGTCTGCTCGCTGAAGTGTTTTAGAATAGCGTTTGACCGTGATGAGAGGTGGTCGTTTGACCACGGACCCATTATGAACGCAGGCCATGAGCCAGTGATTGCTGAGATCCCGGTTGAAGACAGCAGAGGTGTATTTAGAAGGCAAGTTGGTCAGGATGAAATCTATGAGGGTGCCCATGGTTACGGATTTAGGGTAGTACCTGGTAGGTTCCTTGATCATTTGTGTGAGATTGAGGGCATCTAGTTTAGATTGTAGGACGGGAGGGGTGTTAAGCATCTCCCAGTTTAGGTCACCTAACATTAATAACTCTGAAGATAGATGGGGGACAACAATTTACATATGATGTCCAGGGCACAGCAGGGGGCTGAGGGGGGTTTATAACAAGCGGCAACTGTGAGACTTGTTTCTGGAAAGGTAGATTTTTAAAAGTAGAGGCTTGAAATGTTTGGGCACAGACCTGGATAGTATGACACAACTCTGCAGGCTATCTCTGCAGTAGATTGCAACTCCGCCCCCATTTGGCAGGTCTATCTTGTTGAAAAATGTATTTGGGGGATGGAAATATCTGGATTTTTGGTGGCCTTCCTAAGCCAGGATTCAGACACAGCTAGGACATCAGGGTTGGCGGAGTGTGCTAAAGCAGTGAATTAAACAAACTTAGGGAGGAGACTTCTGATGTTAACATGCATGAAACCAAGGCTTTTACGGTTACAGAGTCAACAAATGAGTGCGCCTGAGGAATAGGAGTGGTGCTGGGGGCTGCAGGGCCTGGGTTAACCTCTACATCATCAGAGGAATAGAGGAGGAGTAGGACAAGGGAATGGCTAAAAACTATTAGAACTGACCATCTAGTGCGTTCGGAACAGAGAGTAAAATAAGCAGATTTCTGGGTTGGAAGAATAGATTCAAGGCATAATGTACAGACGGGTATGGTAGGATGTGAGTACAGTGGAGGTAAACCATGGCATTGAGTGACGATGAGAGACGTTTTGTCTCTAGAGGCACCAGTTAAGGCAGGTGAGGTCACCGCATGTGTGGGGGGTGGGACAAAAGGGCTATCTAAGGCCTATTGGGCAGGGCTGGGGGCTCTACAGTGAAATAAGACAATAACTAACCAAAACCGCAATAGACAAGGCATATTGACATTAGGGAGAGGCATGTGTAGCCGAGTGATCGTAGGGTCCAATGAGTAGCAATAGATGAGTCAGGAAGCCGTTCAGTAGTCGCTAGTACGCTAGACGAGCTGGAGACAAGGCGATTCAGACAGCTAGCGGGCCGGGGCTAGCAGCTGTGGCTTCGGCACCATCGCAACAGAAGAGCCTGTTGAAACCACCTCGGACGATTATGTCGGCAGACCAGTCGTGATGGATCGGCGGGGCTCCGTGTCAGCAGTAAATGGTCCAGGCCAATTGGCTAAAGAGGTATTATAGCCCAAGAATTAGCTGGTGGACCTCTTCAGCTACCCGGGAGATGGGCCTAGCTCGAGGCTAGTTCAAGGCTAACTGGTGCTTGCTTCGGAACAGAGACGTTAGCCAGGAGTAGCCACTCGGATTGCAGCTAGCTAGCTGCGATGATCCGGTGTAAAGGTTCAGAGCTTGCGATAGGAATTCGGAAATGTGGTAAAAAAAAAGCAGTCCGATATGTTTTTGTGAAAGCTATCTTTGTGGTGAAAAAATGGCGTTGTGTTTTGGGCTATTGTGGTGAGCTAACATAAATATATGTTGAGTTTTCGCTGTAAAGCATTTCAAAAATCTAACTGGCTAACTGACTTCTAGCTGGCTAGCTTCTGATGGGGGTTCTGGTTCAAAAGTATAAAAATAGCAGATCCATACCACATTGGATGAGGCGGGTTGCAGGAGAGTATATTCAGTCCGTAGATGGAAAGTGAGATTAAAATATATACGGGGAAAAAACGAGGAAGACGATATTTACACGGGACAGGACAAGACAAAGCACACTGCTACGACATTTTGGATATATTTGATGTCTTCAATATTACATTTTCGTTGTAGAAAATAGTAAAAATAAAGAAAAACCCTTGAATGAGTAGGTATGTTCAAATTTTTGGTACTGTATTTTCATTTTCATCTCCGTTTCAACACCAACTGGTACATTTAGAAATACACGTATTTTGTAGATTATTTAGGTTTAGGAACATATTTATGAATCATAAAAACAGGTTTAGAGAGCCTTTATGCTCAAAATAAATACATCTATTGTTTGATTCTGAAAATTGCCACATGCAGTTCTTCAACCCATGGTAATGTTGGAAGATTAGTGTACATAAAATTATAATAGGGAGCAATAGTAGACTATACCCTCATCTATTGCCTTAACTAACCATGGAACTGTGATGATACCGGCAAAGTATTGCACCATGTGTCGGGTTCAAACTGTTATGGCTTGGTCTGCGCTCTGCTCCTTAATGATTTAATTAACCTACATGTCTTCTTTTATATTATCAACTGTTACTAACGATCCTGAGCAACAACCACATGGCTGTGATGGCGTTTACAGAGGAAGCAAATGATGGCAAACGAAATAATGTAATTTATATTATCAACTGTTACTAATGATCCTCAGTAGCAACCACACGGCCGTGCAGTGTTTACAGAGGAAGCAAACGAAGGTAAACAAAACAATAATGTAGGCCCGGGATGGGAAACTCCAATCCTAGGGGAGTGGTGTCACACTTTTTCCCCATCCCTAGTAAACACAGCTGATTAAACTAATTGCATTCTGAAGTGAAGATCATGATTAGTTGCTTATTGGAGTCAGGTGTGTTATCTGTGACTAGAGCAAACGTTTGACACCAATCAGGCCCCCGAGGACTGGAGTTTCCCATCCCTGATGTAGGCTATACCAATGATAATGTAGGCCCCACAAACTCAACTCTGGACCTCGAAGCCAGTTCCACTGTGTTTTTTAATTGTTCCCTTCATTTCAGGGACGGATTTACACCTGGGACACCAGGTGGGTGCAATTAATTATCAGGTAGAACAGAAAACCAGCAGGCTCTGGACCTCGTAGGGTAAGAGTTGAATACCCCTGATATAGGCTATACCAACTAAAGGGAACTAAAAGTAAATTGGCAGTTGAATATGTGTGGTTATTAGGCCTACTAACTGTTGATACTGATATTGGCTAATATTTAAAATGATAGAAATATGAAAGAGAAAGTCGGGGTAGCCTATAATTTAAATTCTTCATAATGGAACAACATTTCATAAACGTTACTGTGGCAAAGTTGATATGCTTCAGTTTTCTGCCATATGACTGGTTTCACATTTGTAAGGTAAAATAGATCTAAAATAAGTGTCATTATATTTCCAATTCCCTTATTCAAATGGATGACTCATTTACCTAGCTCTTATCAAGTTGTAAATGTTATTTCTATTGGAAGGCTGGGGTCGGAATTACCCCTTACTTAATAGACAGAGTTGGAATGGAATTGGCCCCAAGCTTGTATGCGATTGAATGCCACAAGTGATATTCGTCATCTGAAATAACCAGTGTTCCGTGACAGGATGAGTTAGAGAGCAGAGAGAGTGACAGGGTGCGAAGGATCGGATACTATGGCACCTACTATGACACCATCACCACCTAAAAATTATATTTCTAACTTATACTTTTGTCCAGGGGAATTGGAGATAATGAAACACACATGTTGAGAACAGATCACGCCTTCAAGTTGTAAAGGAGATGTATTGGATACAATAGGAATGACTACAATGAAGATGCAGGATTGGAGAAGTCTCAAGGTAAAAGGATGGAATATCATGGAAAGACTGACCTATCTAGCAAGCACTTATCTTAACCCTGGTGGCTATAGGCCTAGACTTGAGAAAATATATTGAGGATTGGGGATTGTGGATGTACAGAAAGTGACCCAGGTGAACCAGTATTTCTAATAGTAATATTTAATAATGGGGTCTCACTATTGACACTCTTCATATTAGAAAGTCAGTGATGAGAGTGCATAACCATAAGGCAGATCTCTCAAATTGCGAAAGGGGAACATTGCAAGACACCGTTCCACATCAGGGTCAAACAATTTACATATTTATCTGTAAAATTACACTCCTCAAGAGGTCTGTTTCTTTACCGAGAAAAAAAAACTGCGAAAGAGTGCCAGAGTAAAATAGCGCGCATGCCCTCTAAACCCATGACAGAGAAAAAACACCACATTTCGAACGGGAGATTTGCTCATCGAATGCAATGAGTTTTTCCTCCATTCTGTGTCTCTCTCCCTTCATTCTTTGGCACTAAGTGAAGAACCCCCTTGGTTTATTGGTGCTGAGTCTGGCGAGAGGCAGATGGACATGGAATAAATGTATAAATGATTAAATTCTCTCCCTTTTTAGAGAAGTTCACAGTGGATGCATGATGGAGTGAAGTGGAGGCCCCTCCACCGAGAGCTAGCGGGGCCAGCCTGTATTAAAAGAGAAATATGTTGCTTTCAGCAGACAAATATGGTAATGTGAATTGATGTCATGCCATGTCATATTGCATATGGAAATAATTTTAATGAATAAATAAATAAAGTTACAAAGAGGGTCAGGAGAAGCCACTGGGTGGTCTGGCAGAGAGAGAGAAAATCCAGAGAGAAAAAATATATGGAAATATGGCAGCTAAAATGGATGTTTGGGTGTTATTTCATCTCCCTTTGAGCAGGATAACACAAGGTCCCACTCTTTCACATGTCACTTCCTGATGATACACTGCCAAAGTACTCAACATACACTGAAGCTTCTGTCTTATTCCCTTTCATTTCTTAATTGAGATGTTTCTCATGAAATATAGGCTGCACTATGTTTTTTAGCAAGGTACAACTTTTCAACTGCATTCTGTGCACCATTTGATATCCTTACTAACTCAACTACCTTTTTGCTGAAAATCCAACTACTCTTGGATCTATGAGTTTGGATTAGTTTGGTTTGTCCACAGTTCGTAGTTAAGACCAAGCCATGTGATCTACTCCACACGGTGGCCCTGTCTGTCCTATAAATGTGTACCAGGTCCAGGGGCGGACTGAAACAATAATTCAGCCCGGGAATTTGACTCCATCCCAGGCCACCCGGTTCACGCAAACCACCAGACCGCTAATTGTGTAGGCTAACCCTATTTGTTGTTGTAACAGGTACCAAACTAGTTATACATTTGGACACTATGTTCATGTGGGAAGAAAGTTATCCACATTACAAAATACAAACATTTGGGACTGACCAACAAGTAGCCTATCTGAACTGAGTTTTCAAGGTATGCTATGGCTATGGGTGCACCCTCAAAAACTCACTAGGAATACACCAATCATAGCACATACAAATGTACAAGGCTACACACACAAAACAATTAGCCTACACTTTTTAAAAAGAGAATGAGATATACAGAGTTAGCTCAAATTATCATCATGCATATCAAAAAACTTCACACACACACACATTCACGGATCTTGAACATAAGCTACAACAATGTAAGTAAGTATAATACAAAAGCCGAAAAAGCACTCCTCTACAAAGAAAATGTAGATTACAATGTTCCCTCACTGGTGTCCATAAAGCAACAGCACACAATAAACACATCTATACACTGAGTCAATGAAATTGAACATTGGCTACATAACTGCAAGTATAATATGAAAGTCCAAAAATCATGCCTCTGTACAAAAGCTTTAAATCACAGCAAATGTTCTTTCAACCTTGTCAGCCTGTTAAGGAAGAGTCATAACATAGCTACTTCAGAGTAACCAGGAAGTAATTACCACTAGTAACAATATAAGCTCAAAAAACTAGCCATGATTGTCGGCCATGTTTTCCAAGTTATATGCAGCTTCGTGTCTGTGTCCTCTGTAGCTAAGCCCACATTTACCAATAACTTTAACTACATCAATCACACGTTCCATGACCTGCCTCTTCTTTCTGACCTGGTCTCGTTGAACTGACATTTGCTTATCACTCAGAAGGGTACAGATGCGACTTGTCTAAAATATTATCTGTAGAGAGGCAGGTAGACGGTTGCTATGTGCGTCGCGGAGAGACCTGATGTCATTTTTGGTGCGGGGACACTGCAGCGAGTGAGTGAGAGTCACGCCTGATGCGTGGATTCTCCATCAACTCATTCCTGATTGCTATATTATGGCTGGTCAAGTTGACTATGCACCGCAGGCCAAAACGATCCTCAGGCCACCGGGAAATGACCCGGAGCTCCCAACGGCCTGTCCACCATTGCCCAGGTCCCTCAAGCCTATTCTTTTGGAATGCTGCTATAGGCCACCACATGCTAACATTCGTTATCTGGATAATATGTGTGCAATGGTTGATAATTTGTGTGATGTTAACAGAAAGGTATATTTTCTGGGAGACCTGAATATATACTAGTTTTCATCAAGCTGTCCGCTTACCGTAACCAGTGCCTATAAGAGTCTAAGCCTTATCTACGTATAGGGTCATACCAAGAATAATTTAGCTATTTGATTTAGAAATGTAAGACCCCTTGTAGTATGCCAAAAATATTTATTGAAACATTTATTTTGCCTTCTATTAGCCCATATAAACACATCTAATAACATTCACCTCATGGAAGAACAGATAGTCCCCCCCCAAAAAAATCTAAATGAAATTTGTTTTCAAGTGTCTGTCCTATATCTGAGATATTTTTTTTACACGTATTTAACCCCTCATTTTTGGCACTAAACAGTCTCCATATACAATGCCAGTCAAAAGTTTGGATCCACCTACTCATTCCAGGTTTTTCTTTATTTTTATTATGATGGAGAACAAGGACTCCTTTTGAATTGTAAAGGAAGACGTTCCTAACTAAATAGTGTCTGTTTTGGGTTAGTCTTTAAAGGGATAATGGTGAAAGAAAGTAAGAAGGAGAAACAGATGGAGGATGATAAGAGAAGGAGGAACAGGGATGATGATAATGACTTTCTACCCCCCTATTACACCCCTGTATCAACTGCACCAGAACCTGCCCTGGTTGCCCAACAGCAGCCCGCTCAGCCGCCTCCCCCGCCTCAGCTCTACCCCCAATAATACCTGATACAACAGTCGGAACAGCATACCCCTTGGAGGGGCCCATGAGCAATTGGAATCCGTTCCATACATCGCCCACATTGACTACTGTCTCTGGTGTTGATGGACTCTGGGAACTTTGTCCACCGTCGACCCCAACCACACAGCTAAGTCCCTCACCCCCAATGGTCACGACTGGTTGTGGATTGAGGTAACATTCCCCAATCCACAACCTGCGGACGGGCCATGATGAATGGCACCCGCTCGTTGACATCCAGAAGACTTGGAGACAGGATGAAATGAAGGACATTGTTAAAGAACTACCAGATCCTACAAAAGACGCTTGTGACTTTATCACATAGTTATTCAAATTGGTGCGAGTTTACAAACCATCAGCGGCCGAGGTCACTCATATTTGCCTTATCAAGATGAGGTTGCAATGGGCAGACGTGGAAGGGGGATATGATGAAAATTACATTTGGGGAGAAAATGGAGCCTATTGGACTACACTAATAACATTACCTGCCTATGACCGATTGGGCAGCTATACATAGTTTCAMTCAGAAAGCAAAAGAGTAGCAGGCTCAAACCAATGACTGATGGCCACCGCAATGATGACTACAACAGCCTCTTGAAGGCTGCCCTAATGAATGAACTTTTACCAGCCCTTGGTAAACAGGTTAAATTACCTGCATTAGCTGGGAAACTACCAGTCTAAAGATGGTCAATGAACACGCGGAGACAGCAACTGTCTCAAGAAGACAAGACGAAACAGAGAATGGCGGAAGGTGTGAAGTTACAAGCTGCACAGCTCCCTTTTTTATCAAGGACAAGGCCAGCAGCAGCAGGTTCAGGGAAGACCACAAAATGGTAGATGGAGAGGAAGAATAAAGAGTAGAGGAAGAGGAGAAAGTGCTGACGTGTGAGCCGGGAAATGCAATAACAGTACAGGATCTTTGCTTGTTACAACTGTGGAAAAGAGGGACATTTTGCTAGAAAGTGTCCAAACCCAAGTGAACAGGTAAGCAGCAAGTGGCAGTTGGAAGACCGGGCCCCCACCAGCCATAACACTCTACAAACCACAACCAGAATTAAGTGAGGTGGAGACAGTTGACCACTATGAACTTAGTAAACAGCATGTGAAGATCTTTTGAAAACCCCATGAAACCCCAACAATTGTTATCCTCGTCAATGGTGAGTCTGTTGAATTTCTAGTTGACATCTGTCATAAATTCTAAAACCATGTCTGACCCTCCCATGTCAAATCAATCAGTCAGCACCGTGGGGGCTTCGGGAGTAACTATGAAAGATTTGCTCATGATGCCCCTGCAGGTTAAAATAAAAAATATGTGCTTGACACAAATTGTCCCCCAGCACATATACTCTGTGTGTTCCCCTTTTCTGGACTGCGCCTGTTCAAAGAGGCGTGCATGGCTTAGATAATGCAAAACCAACTAAACAGATGGTACCACAACCAGTTACAAAACAGCACGCTGTTGCAGAGCCTGGCTACCTGATTATGCTGAAGTCACTCAACCGCTTTTTGATCACATTCACGGCCACAAGATGGCGATGAATGATGAGATAAAGTGGACACCTGAAGTCCTGCAGGCACTTGAACAATTGAAACAATTGCTAACCTCTTCTCCTTGTTTAGGTTTGCCAGACCACTCTAAACCATTTAATCTGTTTATTTGCGAGAAAAATGGATTCATGACACTCCTCACTCAGCACCGTGGTGGGAAGCAGTGGCCTGTTGCTTACTTGACATTGCGGTAAGAGGGTTGGTATGTTGTCTCAGGGCTGTAGCGGCTGCTACAGAAGCAGTGTTAGCCTGTGCTGACATTGTTGTAATGTGCCCATTAACGTTCAAGTTCCTCACACATGCTCTTACCTCACTGGCACGGACTGCCCATATCACTCTCGCACGTCTCCTGCATTATCAGAATGTGTTATTGACAGCGTCTCACGTGATTCTTGACGATGATGGAGAACCCCACGATTGTGCTGTCCTTTGGACCAGGTGCCATGTTGATTGTCTCCCCCACTCTCCAAATGGTCTCACTTCCTGTTTCTGCTGAAATTATGTTCTCTGTACAAGATGTTTCTGACCTGCAGTCTGAAGCAGGGCCTGGAGAAGTGAGACAGTGGAAAAGAAAGTGTTCCTTTGACACACAGATGTGTTCTTTGTATGACTAACAATGCAGGCAGAGGCATTACAATGCCTATGTCAGCCCAATCGAGGCCTGAAGGGCCTTTTGAACACATAATGATGGATTTCATTGAATTAACTCCATGCCAGGGGTATATGTACTGCCTGGTGGTACGTATACCGTCTAAATTGACATCAGACAATAGCTCCCATTTTGTAAGTAGCATGAKTCAGAATATTTCTGAAAGTTTGCAGATTTACCTGCGAACACATAGCAGCTATCAGCTGGCCAGTGGTGGTCTYRTAGAGAGAGTCTACCACACATTTAAAATTAAATTAACCAAACTGATGGCTGAGACCGGGCTGCCATGGGTAACAGTAATGTCTTTGGCTCTGATGTACATGTGTTGACGTGCACATCGTACCTCTGGTTTAGCACCTCATGAGATATTCACAGGCAGACCCATGAGAATACTAAAAACTCCTTTCCCACAAAACATGTTGACATTGATGGGTTGCAAGGACAAATTGTAAGTTACTGTGCTGCACTTAACAAAGATCTGAAGTTTCTTTTCCCCAGGGTGAAAGCGGCCTTACCTGAACCAAAGGGAGGACCAGTCCACAGACTTCAGCCAGGTGATTGGGTGATTGTTAAGGACCTCCATAGGAAGACTTGGCACCAACATTGCTGGACTTGTCAATTCCAGAAGCTTTCGACGACCCAGGCAGAGGTGAAGGTTGCAAAGACGTCTCTGTGGTTTCACGACWGCCACTGCAGGAAGGTGCCCCACAACCCAGGCGACGATGTATCACCCGATTAATCGTTGTAGGCGACCCCAGTGGCCATGGGAAGACCARGACTGGAGTCTACACATCATGTTTGTTGCTTTCATGGTCAGTCTTGTCATTGCAGCTGTTGTATGGGTCCTGGAATTAGCAGAACAGCACAGAGTGAGAAGTGGTCACAATGCAACTGAATTATACAACACCAGCATAGTCCCACTAACAGCCGCTCGAGCCAACGGCAGGCTCAGAGCGGGAGTCCAGCAAACAATAGCTGCCCCAATACCAGAAGAAGCAGGTGGTTGATGCATCCAATTGACGAGCATCACAGCCGAAATCCTGAGGGAAACACTTGGTGGTCACTGCTTAAACTCTCTAGGGGGTGTGGGACGGTAGCATCCCACCTGGCCAACATCCAGTGAAATTGCAGAGCGCCAAATTCAAAAACAGAAATACTCATTATAAACATTCATAAAACATACAAGTGTTATACATCGGTTTAAAGATGAACTTCTTGTTAATCCAACCACGGTGTCAGATTTCAAAAAGGCTTTACAGCGAAAGCATACCATGCAATTATCTGAGAACAGCGCCCAGCAGACAAATCATTACAGTTACCAGCCAAGTAGAGGAGTTACACAAGTCAGAAATAGTGATAAAATGAATCCCTTACCTTTGATGATCTTCATATGGTTGCACTCACAAGACTCCCATTTACTCAATAAATGTTTTGTTCGATAAAGTCCCTCTTTATATCCAAAAACCTCAGTTTTGTTCAGTAATCCACATGCTCAAAGGCAGTCACAACAGGCAGACGAAAAATCCGAAAAGTATCAGTAAAGTTCGTAGAAACATGTCAAACAATGTTTATAATCAATCCTCAGGTTGTTTTTAGTCATAATAATCAGTAATATTTCCACCGGACAAAAGCTTCGTCAATATAAAAGGAAAACAAGAAAGGCCCACTCTCGGTCTCGCGCTGGAAAAACCTCTGGGACACTGCAGTGCCAACTCATTCAGAGTGGTCTTACTCCCTCATTTTTCAGAATACAAGCCTGAAACAATTTCTAAAGACTGTTGACATCTAGTGGAAGCCATAGGAAGTGCAATTTGAGTCCTAAATCAATGGAATCTGTATAGGCAGTCAATGGAAAACTACAAACATAAAAAAATCCCATTTACTTGATGGATTTTTCTCAGGTTTTCACCTGCCATTTCAGCTCTGTTGAAGGGAGGGAAGCAAAAGTCATTCCGCTAACCAAGAATGGTAAAGAACCCTTTACTGGTTCTAACAGCCGACCAATCAGCTTGCTGCTGACTCTAAGCAAACGTTCATAAAAAGATTGTTTAACCAGATACAATGCTATTTCTCTATAAACAAAAAGACTTTCAKCATGCTTATAGAGAAGGGCATTCAACATCTACTGCACTGACACACATGACTGACGATTGGTTGAAGGATATTGATAATAGGAAGATTGTGGGAGCTGTACTGTTACATTTCAGTTTAGCCTTTGGTATTATTGACCATAACCTGTTGTTGAAAAAACGCACAGTACCAGTCAAAAGTTGACACACCTACTCATTCCAGGGTTTCTCTTTTATTTTTTACAACTTTCTACAWTGTAGAATAATAGTGAATACTTCAAAACTATGAAATAACACACATGGAACCATGTAGTAGCCCCAAAAAATATMTATATTTCATATTTGAGATTCTTCAAAGTAGCCACCCTTTGCCTTGATAACAGCTTTGCTGTTGGCATTGAAGCTTGTTTGGAGGTTTGTTAACCTCACTAGGGTAGGCGGCACTATTTTCACCTCCGGATGAAAAGCGTGCCCAAAGTAAACTGCCTGCTACTCAGGCCCAGAAGCTAGGATATGCATATAATTAGTAGATTTGGATAGAAAACTCTCCACCGGTTTAGAAACTGTCTAAATAATGTCTGTGAGTGTAACAGAACTGAAATGGCAGGCRAAAACCTGAGGAAATTCCATCCAGGAAGTGCCATTATTTTTAAATGGTTGTTTTTCCAATGAAAGCCTATCCACCATTTAAAGGGATAGGACCCAGATCCGTTCCCTATGGCTTCCACTAGTTGTGAACAGTCTTTAGACATTGTTTCAGGCTTTTATTCTGAAAAAATTWGGGAGAATGACAACTTTGAGTCAGTGGATAGTGGGATGTCCCGAGAGCGCGCCTTTCTTGTTTTTCTTTTATATTGACGACGCTATTGACCGGTTGAAATATTATCGTTTATTTAGGCTAAAAACAACCTGAGGATTTTAAACATCGTTTGACATGTTTCTACAAATTTTWTGGATACTATTTGGAATTTTCTTCTGCCTATTGTGACCGCATTTGAGCCATCGGATTACTGAACAAAACGCGCAAACAAAATGTTTTTGGGATATATAGAGGGACTTTATCAAACAAAACAAACATTTATTGTGTAACTGGGAGTCTTGTGAGTGAAACCATATCATCAAAGGTAAGTGATATATTTTATTGCTATTTCGTGACTAATCTACTTGGCTGGTTACTGTTTGCAATGTTTTGTGTGCTGAGCGCTGTCYTCCAGATAATCGCATGGTTTGCTTTCGGCGTAMAGCCTTTTTGAAATCTGACATGGCGGCTGGATTAACGACAAGTTAAGCTTTATTTTGATGTATTACACTTGTGATTTCTTGAAAGTTAAATATTTATAGTAATTTAGTTTGAATTTGGCACTCTGCAATTTCACCGGATTTTGGACAGGTGGGACGCTACCGTCCCACACCCCCTAGAGAGGTTAACACAGTTTCCAAAGAAGGGCCAGATGTATACAGAATGGTGTCGTCTGCATAGAGGTGGATCAAAGAGTCACCCGCAGCAAGAGCGACATCATTGATATATACAGAGTCGGCCCGAGAATTGAACCCTGTGGCACCCCCATAGAGACTGCCAGAGGTCGGGACAACAGGCCCTCCGATTTGACACACTGAACTCTATCGGAGAAGTAGTTGGTGAACCAGGCGAGGCAGTCGTTAGAGAAACCAAGTCTGTTGAGTCTGCCGATAAGAATACGGTGATTGACAGAGTCAAAAGCCTTGGCCAAGTCGATGAAGACAGCTGCACAGTACTGTCTTTTATCGATGGCGGTTATGATATCGTTTAGGACCTTGAGCGTGGCTGAGGTGCACCCGTGACCAGCTCGGAAACCAGATTGCATAGCGGAGAAGGTACGGTGGGATTCGAAATGGTAGGTGATCTGTTTGTTCACTTGGCTTTCGAAGACTTTAGAAAAGCAGGGCAGGATGGATATAGGTCTGTAACAGTTGGGTTTAGAGTGTCTCCCCTTTGAAGAGGGGGATGACCGCGGCCACTTTCCAATCTTTAGGAATCTCAGACGAAACGAAAGAGAGGTTGAACAGACTACTAATAGGGGTTGCAACAATGGCAGTGGATCATTTTAGGAAGAGAGGGTCCAGATTGTCTAGCCCAGCTGATTTGTAGGGTTCCAGATTTTGCAGCTCTTTCAGATCATCAGCTGTTGGATTTGGGTGAAGCAGAAGCGGGGGGTTTGGGCCGTTGCTGGGGGGGTGCAGAGCTGTTGGCTGGGTTGGAGTAGCCATGTGGAAAGCATGGCCAGCCGTAGAGAAATGCTTATTGAAATTCTCAATTATATGTGGATTTAACAGTGGTGACAAGGTTTCCTAGCCTCAGTGCAGTGGGCAGCTGGGAGGAGGTGCCCTTCCTTTACAGTGTCCCAAAACTTTTTGGAATTAGTGCTGCAGGATGCAAATTTCTGTTTGAAAAAGCTAGCTTTTGCTTTCCTAACTGACTGTGTGTATTGGTTCCTGACTTCCCTGAAAAGTTGCATATCGCGGGGACTATTCGATGCTAGTGCAATACACCACAGGATTTTTTTGTGCTGGTGTAAGGGAGTCACGTCTAGAGGGAACCAAGGGCTATATCTGTTCTTAGTTCAACATTTTTGAATGGGGCATGCTTGTTTATGATGGTGAGGAAAGCACTTTAAAAGAACAACAGGCATCTTCTACAGACGTGATGAGGTCAATATCCTTCCAGGATACCCGGGCCGTCGATTAGAAAGGCCTGCTCGCTGAAGTGTTTTAGGGAGTGTTTGACAGTGATGAGGGGTGGTCATTTGACCACGGACCCATAACGGACGTAGGCAATGAGGCAGTGATTGCTGAGATCCCGGTTGAAGACAGCAGAGGTGTATTTAGAGGGCAAATTGGTCAGGATGATATCGATGAGGGTGCCCATGGTTATGGATTTGGGGTTGTACCTGGTTGGTTCCATGATAATTTGTGTGAGATTGAGGGCATCTAGTTTAGATTGTAGGACGGCCGGGGTGTTAAGCATATCCCAATTTAGGACACCTAGCAGTACGAACTCTGACGATAGATGGGGGGCAATCAATTCATATATGGTGTCCAGGGCACAGCTGGGAGCTGAGGGGGGTTTATAACAAGCGACAACAGTGAGGGACTTATTTCTGGAGAGATGGATCTTTAGAAGCTCGAACTGTTTGGGCATAGACCTAGATAGTATGACAGAACTCTGCAGGCTATCTCTATAGTAGATTGCAATTCGTCTTTAGCAGTTCTGTCTTGACGGAAAATGTTGTTATTGGGGATGGAAATTTCAGAATTTTGGTGGCCTTCCTAARCCAGGATTCAGACACGGCTAGGACATCAAGGTTGGCGGAGTATGCTAAAGCAGTGAATAAAGCAAACTTAGGGAGGAGGCCTCTGATGTTAACATGCATGAACCCAGTGAAAAATACCAAATACCAAGCACCTGTCTACCAATTATAAACGTGTCACTTGGGTGATTCATGTTTACATACAATTAAACCTTTCATCTTCCTCTGACCCCCAACAGAACGTGGGGTAACCATACGCATGGAAGGTGAATACGCATTGAAATGCATCACAATCTGTATAACATAACTTGTGTTGAAATCCTGCCTTCACCGTGCACTGCCACATTAAGAGTGCGTCAGGAAGGAGGAAATATCGCCTATGGAGGAGTTGGAATGGCGGCGAGTAGTGAGGACGAACTGGAGGAAATTGAGAAAAAGCTGTTGACGCAACAGCTGTGCTAGAATGCAAACACTATGGGTGTCAGTTCTGATGGTATGCAGCGGGAGGATGAGGGTCAAGGACCGGAATGGTCAGTAATGGAAAGACATAAGAAGAAGAGATCATGATAAAGAAAGCAGTGGAGCGTCTAGTAAAGAAAGCATAAAGAGGGCCAAGGTAGGAAGCAAGAGTAACAATGTGTTGGAGTGGAAAGTGGTGATAGGGTGTAAGTGCGGCCCTGTGGTCTCATCAAACACTATCTGACTAACTAATGCCGCAGAGAAAGAAGTATGTGAAGTGAAATTAGCTGGGCTCATTGGAAATGGTAGATTGTTAATATTTTGTGGTAGCCAGGCTCAGCAAGAGAAGATTTGGACAATGGAAAATATTAMTGGGAAGAAAATTCTAATCCATGTCCCTGGTGCTTATGCTAGATTCAGGGGAGTCATCTCTGGTGTCCAAATATCTATGTCCATAGATCATATTAAAGAAAATGTGAAGGGAGGAAGAGTGGTTGAGGTGAAAATGTTGATCAGTAGGAAAGAATGTAAAATAAATGAAAGCCTATCAGTGCTGCTGTGGTTTGAAAAGGTTATGGCTGGGAAAGTAAATATCGGGTTCCTTAGTTTCAATGTCAGATCATTTGTCCCATCCCCATTGCAGTGTTTTAAATGCCAAAGAATGGGACCTGTAGCTGTTCAATGTAAAGGAAAGAAAATATGTGCCAAGTGTGGAGGGGAACATGATTMCGATGAATGTGGGARCTATGTGAAGGTTAAGTGTTGTAATTTTGGGGGGGTTAAAAAAATTAAAAGGGACACTCTAGGAGCTCAGATGCAAAAATATTTATGTCCAAMGTTTCGACAGACAAGCTGTCTTMATCAGGGTATAATGAAAGACACTGCAGGATGACTCATTTATATGGTATCAAAAGACACACACAGGTGTCTGTAATCATGGCCGGGTGTGGCCTGATATCATTGGTTAAATCTCATATTTTAAAATAGCATACAAAAAAACAAATGGATAGCGTACGATCATAGATACAATTTGGCTACATAAGCCTTCAAACATTTACAATAGCAAAATCACAATAACCACAAGAATGGCTTCAGACCAAAGTCTATGTTGAGACTGAAGGTCTTTAAATAAAAAATCCAGGCAGCCTCTTGTTTTAACAATAAATTGTCGAGGTCACCCCCTCTCCTAGGGAGGGTGACATGTTCGATGCCTATATAACATAGAGACGAAATCGAGTGGCATATTTTTGTTCTGTGGAGGGGTGATGCAAAACTGCTCCAGGCATTCCATGCTTTTCTTAACTCCTGTTCTGAGCATCTGAGATTTACTCTGCAATCTGATCCACGTCAAATTAGTTTTCTTGATCTACTGATCTTGTGTGGAGACAATCTTTATAGGAAACCTACTGATCTTAACAGTTTGTTGAGGGCTGATAGTTGTCACCCACTTCCCTTGAAAAACAGTTTGCCCTACAGCCAATTCTGTTGAATCAAAATAATTTGGGGGAAAAAAKAAAGAAATATGGCTGAGACGCAAAGAAAATTCAAGAAGAGGGGGTACAAAAATGGTCAGATTAATACTGCCATTGAGAAAATTCAAAACAAAATGACACATGACCTATTCAAGGTCAGTCTCACAAAAATAAGCATTCTTGCGTATTAACTACCCGCTATTCAAAGTGCTCTGAACAAATTAAGGGAATCGTTCACAAACATTGGCACATACTAAGATCTGATGATAGTATCGGTAATGTGTTTTCAGACCTTCTCTTGGTCGTATTCTCGCGGGGCAGATACCTCAGAGATCAATTGGTAAACTCTGATTTACCACCCCGAGATATCCCTGCACAATGTGTATTTGCGCCCCTACTGGATGGAAACTACAAATGTAATGGCTGTGCTCAATGTGTAACGGATGTGAAATGGCTAGCTAGTTAGCGGGTACGCGCTACTAGCGTTTCAATCAGTTACGTCACTTGCTCTGAAACCTAGAAGTAGTGTTGCACCTTGCTCTGCAAGGGCCGCGGCCTTTGTGGAGCGATGGGTAACGATNTTTCAATCAGTTACGTCACTTGCTCTGAAACCTAGAAGTAGTGTTGCACCTTGCTCTGCAAGGGCCGCGGCCTTTGTGGAGCGATGGGTAACGATGCTTCGTGGGCGACCGTTGTTGATGTGTGCAGAGGGTCCCTGGTTCGCGCCCGTGTTGGGGCGAGGGGACGGTTTAAAGTTATACTGTTACAAATGCAATGGCACTTATAAATGTAGATCCTTCAAACAGGGAAACAGATCCCAATCAAAGGCGTTATCACGTGCTCCACTAAGGCAGTTATTTATCTTATAACTTGTCCTTGTGGTCTCTCTCTAGGAGATGGGGTGACCTCGACAATTTATTGTTAAAACGAGAGGCTGCCTGCATCTGAGCTCCTAGAGTGTGCAGCTCTCYTTTCATTTTTTAAGTGTTCCACTCCGCTAGTCTAAATAGGTGTGCGTTTCTTTCGCCTCTCAGTAATTGTGGGGGGGGGACATAGAGCAGCATTTGGTGGATGCCAGGTGCAGAGCGAGGCTAGGGAGGCTCAGAGATATAGAATTAGTCATGATGTATTGTATGCAGAAGCTGTAAGACAGATTGTATTTCCACCAATGTGGAATGATGTAGCTTTCATGGCTGCTCCTCTAGTAAGTCGACCTAATGTCACGGCTGGTGTTTCTGCTCGTCCTGGCATGGTTTTGGAGTCCTGTTCAGAAATCTTTCGCTCATGAATGTATAGTGTCAAAGGACACATTGATAATGAATAAAGTTGACTTCATAGCTTTTATTGGTAAGGTTATAAACATGATGTGGGTTGTTGAAAGCAGAAATGCCAGGTTGAAGGCTATTGTGGAGACGTCAAARGAGATATTGGGGGTAACAGATGTTACTGTTGAAATGGTTGTTGACATGCTGAACAATCCTAAGGGTGGAGTGTTTCAGCATGATAAATATAAAGTTTAATGGGGTTGGGGAGGGTTTTTTGTGGGAGGGGGAGGGTGTGGTAGAAGTTAGGAGGGATTTTTTGGGTTTTATTTTATTTTCATGGTAGTACCGAATTGGGCAGATCACGATTGATCGTACATTCCAGCCCAGTAGGTAGCAGCATGCACTTAACCTTTTCTCAATAGGGGGGCGCCATTTCGACTTTGTAAAAATTCGTTCCCAAATTAAACTGCCTCGTACTCAATTCTTGCTCRTACAATATGCATATTATTATTACTATTGGATAGAAAACACTCTCTGGTTTCTAAAACCGTTTGAATTATATCTGTGAGTAAAACAGAACTCATTTTGCAGCAAACTTCCTGTCAGGAAGTGAGAAATCTGAAATCGGGGGCTCTGTTCCAGGGTCAGTTTATTAATTTGCATGTAATCTATGGGTCTACATGCACTGCATACGCCTTCCCCTAGATGTCAGTAAGCAGTGCGAATTGGAATGGGGTGTCTAGGTAGATCTGAGGCCGAACAAGAGCTCTTGGAACCGGGTGTGCAGTCTTTTCTACGTTCGTCATGACGCGAGACAGACCTCAGGATTGCGTCCTGAAAAGCTGTTGTTATAGGCGCTAGATATATCCGGCTCTGATTTTATTCGATATACGTGTTAAAAACATCATAATGTAGTTATTTTTAAACTGAGTTATATTCAGTTATATCAGTATATTGCGATTTTCTGGATTTGTTCTGCGTTATGCTGAGTTGGACACGTTTGCACCACATGGCTAACGTTTGCTGCTAATTCCACAGTTGAAGACGACCTTCTACAACCGAGCAACGATTATTCTGGACAAATGACAACTTGTACAAATTCTGATGGAAGCTCATCAAATAGTAAGAACTATTTATGATGTTAATTCGTAATTTCTGTCGAAAAAGTTAAACTATTATTCCGCCATTAATTTCGGTGCGGTCTCGCTTTAACGCACGCTGTATGTCGTAGTAACGTTAATTAAAAAAATCTAACACAGCGGTTGCATTAAGAACTAATGTATCTTTCATTTGCTGTCCAACCTGTATTTTTAGTCAAGTTTATGATTAGTTATTGATTAGATTAGGTGCCTCTCCCAAGATTTCTCCCGACATTTTGTTTGCAGTTTGGCTACTATTCTCATTGTATAACCACGATTTTGTGCCGCTAAATATGCACATTTTTCGAACAAACCATATATGTATTGTGTAATATGATGTTATAGGACTGTCATCTGATGAAGTTTTGAGAAGGTTATGTGAAAAAAATTATATATTTTGCTGGTTTATTCGCTATCGCTAACGTGCATGAATCAATGCTGCTGTGTGGTTTGCTATTGTAGTAAGCTAATATATATGCTATATTGTGTTTTCGCTGTAAAACACTTAAAAAAATCTGAAATATTGGCTGTACACTGTGTATTTTTCATAAATGTTTTATGATGAGTATTTAGGTAATTCACGTTGGTCTCTGTAGTTATTCTAGCTGCTTTGGTGAGATTTTGTGATGGTGGCTGCAATGAAAACTATGATTATACCTGAAATATGCACATTTTTCAAACAAAACATATGCTATACAATAAATATGTTATCAGACTGTCATCTGATGAAGTTGTTTCTTGGTTAGTGACTATTTATATCTTTATTTGGTCGAATTTGTGATAGCTACCTATGCAGTAAATAAATGGGGAGAAAAAAAAGTTGGGCCTTTTGCTATCGTGGTTAGCTAATAGAAATACATAGTGTTTTCCCTGTAAAACATTTTAAAAATCAGAAATGATGGCTGGATTCACAAGATGTGTATCTTTCATCCGGTGTCTTGGACTTGTATTTCATGATATTTAGATGCTAGTATTTACTTGTGCGCTATGCTAGTCAGCTTTTTTTACTGATGAGGGTGCTCCCGGATCCGGGATGAGTACCAAGTAAAGTTAAACGATTGTTTGCAGACCACCATGATATCATGAAGAAGAAAATAACGATGACTCTTTCGGCTCTGTGTGAGAGCTAGTGTGTGTTACTCTTTTGCAGGAGTCTTGTTTATTTTCAGCATGCTTAGTTTGTAAAGTTTTTAAGTCAATCGCCGGTGTTTACCGCTCTATGTCAGGTTAGGAATCTTTGGGACCCTCTCTTGTCATTGATCACATGGATTAGTAGCAACATTGTTGCGAAGCTTCGACTAACAAAGCAACAACCAACAGGTGTATCGGACAGACAGACAAACGCAACTGCAAGCCTGGAGTCTACACCTAAGACCAAAGCCCTCTCTCTCACTTTCCTCTCTCGCTCCAGATATTTTACACTGGAGCTGACTCTTTTTCGAGGGCTTTGCACGCCATGCTATGTTCAGTGCTTTCAGGATGTATTGGTGACAGTAGTGTTCAACAGAGTGTGCATTTGAGATTGTTTATTATTTTGATTATTGTTAACTACATTTGATTTATTTTGGTTCCTATGGTTTTTTGGTCTAAGAGACTTTGGTTCATTTTTAGCCTTTTTTGTTTGTCTACACCCCACACAACTTAATACACCCATTCACGCTTCCCTTTTGGAATTAATACAGATTTTGAAATAATTTGTTGATGACTGGGTTCTTTATTTTCGGTTGTCTATGAGTCGCTCTAATTCTTATAATTGTATGAGCTCTGACAAATTGAAAACCCTAGTCATTGGCGACTCCATTACCCGCAGTATTAGACTCAAAACAAATTCATCCAGTGATCATACACTGTTTACCAGGGGCAGGGCTACCGACGTTAAGGCTAATCTGAAGATGGTGCTGGCTAAAGCTAAAACTGGCGAGTGTAGAGAGTATAGAGATATTGTTATCCACGTCGGCACCAACGATGTTAGGATGAGTCAGAGGTCACCAAGCGCAACATAGCTTCAGCGTGTAAATCAGCTAGAAGATGTGTCGGCATCGAGTATTGTCTCTGGCCCCCTCCCAGTTAGGGGAGTGATGAGCTCTACAGCAGAGTCTCACAACTCAATCGCTGCTGAAAACTGTTTTCTGCCCCTCCCAAAAGATAGAATTTGTAGATAATTGGCCCTCTTTCTGGGGCTCACCCACACAAACAGGACCAAGCCTGGCCTGCTGAGGAGTGACGGACTCCATCCTAGCTGAAGGGGTGCTCTCATCTTATCTAACGAAACTAGACAGGGCTCTAACTCCTCTAGCTCCACAATGAAATAGGGTGCAGGCCAGGCAGCAGGTTGTTTAGCCAGCCTGCCAGCTTAGTGGAGTCTGCCACTAGCATAGTCATTTGTAGTCAGCTCAGCTATCCCCATTGAACTGTGTCTGTGCTCGACTTAGGTTGGGCAAAACTAAACTGGCGGTGTTCGCCTTAGCAATCTCACTTGGATAAAGACCCCTCCATTCCTGCCATTATTGAAAGAGATCGTGATACCTCACATCTCAAAATAGGGCTACTTAATGTTAGATCCCTCACTTCAAAGGCAGTTATAAGTCAATGAACTAATCACTGATCAATAATCTTGATGTTGATTGGCCTGACTGAAACATGGCTAACCTTTACTTACACCCATCCCGGATCCGGGCATCCTCATCAGTAAAAGCTGGACTAGCATAGCCTAGCATAGCGCCACAAGTAAATATAATAGCATATAAATATCATGAAAATCACAAGTCCAATACAGCAAATGAAAGTAAACATCTGATCAGTGAAGTCCATGTTCAATACAGAAACCAGCAGTTTCAAAACGCCCAAGCAGATTTTTTTAAAATTTTTACCAGCGAAAACACAATATGTATTTATATTAGCTAACCACAAAGCCAAAGACTCAGATTATATTTTCCCATGTTCTACCGCATAGTAGCTATCACAAAACGACCAAATATAGATATAAATTAGTCACTAACCAAGAAACAACTTCATCAGATGACAGTTTTTATAACATGTTATTCAAAAAATGTATGCTTGTTCGAAAATGTGCACATTGAGGTCTAAATCATAGTTTTTACATTGCAGCTACCATCAAAAATATCACAAAAGCAGCCAGAATAATTACAGAGAGCAACGTGAAATACCTAAATACTCATCAAAACATTTATGAAAAATACATGTTACAGCAAATGAAGATAAACATCTTGTGATCCAGCCAATATTTCCGATTTTTTTAAGTTTATACAGCGAAAACACAATATAGATTATTATTAGCTATACCACAATAGCCAAACACACAACCGCATTTATTCACCGCATTAGATAGCATTCGCAAAAAACCAGCAAAAGATATCAAATGAATCACTAACCTTGACCAACTTCATCAGATGACAGTCTTATAACATCATGTTTATACAATACACTTATGTTTTGTTCGAAAATGTGCATATTTAGAGCTGCAAAACCGTGGTTATACAATTGTGAAATATGTAGCATCGATTCACCAGAATGTCCGGAGCTATTTTGGACACTCACCTAATCTGACCAAAGAACTCATCATAAACTTTACATAAAAATACTTGTTGTATGCAAATGAAAGATACACTGTTCTTAAGTCTTTATTGAAGACTCATCTCTTCAGTAGGTCATATGATTAAGTGTAGTCTGGCCCAGGAGTGTGAGGGTGAACGGAAAGGCTCTGAGCAACGAACGCCCTTGCTGTCTCTGCCTGCCGGTTCCCCTCTCTCCACTGGATTCTCTGCCTCTAACCCTATTACCGGGGCTGAGTCACTGGCTTACTGGTGCTTTCATGCCGTCCCTAGGAGGGGTGCGTCACTTGAGTGGCTTGAGTCACTGACGTGATCTTCCTATCTGGGTTGGCGCCCCCCCCCCCCTTGGGTTGTGGCCCGGGGCGGAGATCTTTGTGGGCTATACTCAGCCTTGTCTCAGGACGTAAGTTGGTGGTTGAAGATTATCCCTCTAGTGGTGTGGGGGCGTGCCTTGGTAAAGTGGGTGGGGTTATATCCTTCCTGTTTGGCCCTGTCCGGGGGGTATCATCGGATGGGGCCACAGTGTCTCCTGACCCTCCTGTCTCAACCTCCAGTATTTATGCTGCATTAGTTTATGTGTCAGGGGGGTAGGGTCAGTTTGTTATATCTTGGAGTACTTCTGTTCTTATCCAGGTGTCCTGTGTGAATTTAAGTATGCTCTCTCTAATTCTCTTTTTTTTTCTTTCTCTCTCTCGGGGACCTGACTTAGGACATGCCTCAGGACGACCTGACATGATGACTCCTTGCCTTGCTTCCACCTGGCCGTGCTGCTGCTCCAGGTTTCAACTGTTCTACCTGCGGCTATGGAACCCTGACCTGTTCACCGGACGTGCTACCTGTCCCAGACCTGCTGTTTTCAACTCTCTAGAGACCGCAGAGCGGTAGAGATACTCTTAATGATCGCTATGAAAAGCCAACTGACATATACTCCTGAGTGCTGCACCCTCGACAATACTGTGAATTATTATTATATGCCATGCTGGTCATTTAGAACATTTGAACATTCTTGGCCATGTTCTGTTATAATCTCCACCCGGCACAGCCAGAAGAGGACTGGCCACCCCTCATAGGCTGGTTCCTCTCTTGGTTTCTTCCTAGGTTTTGGCCTTTCTAGGGAGTTTTTCCTAGCCACTGTGCTTCTACACCTGCATTGCTTGCTGTTTGGGGTTTTAGGCTGGGTTTCTGTACAGCACTTTGAGATATCAGCTGATGTAAGAAGGGCTATATAAATACATTTGATATGAGGTATTATTGGTTGGGTTACCCCTGTGCTGTGACGTGTTTTAAATGGTGTAACTTTTCCAGTGGAGAGAAAAGATATCTGGTAGCGGTACTCTATCTATCCTACACTTTTCCATTCGGCAGGGTTAATACCTGCCAGGTGCCCGAACAAAAATCTTTATCTTTACCCCTCTGTAACAATACCGCTACAGAACTGGCGCCCGAATAGGGACCCTGGAGAAAGGCTTTCATGACACCACCACACAAAGTTGTTGAATCATGTCTTTTGTTGGAACCCCAAACTGTGTCAATGTGGACATGCTTAATTGAAATTATGACCGGGATTCTTTCATTGAGTAAGGACTTGATTGTGTAATGGAGTTGGAGAGAGCACTGTCCCTTTATCCCTAGGCTTCTGGCTCAGCTATAACCTCTCCACCATTACTCTCCCCTCTTCCTGTTAACCTGCCCAGACAGACGTGTGTCTCTACTCACTGGACAAATGAAAAGTTTCAAAACCCTCAAAGAAACTAACCATCATTTAGGCATGGCCTATCTTGAGGAGGAACAAAAACTAAGAGCAGAGTCAGCCTCAGTTTTGAAGGAAGTGTGTTCTTATCTGAAAGGACATGAATGAGTTTCTCACATGGGAAATATGATTTTTGATTGAACAATCTCAAAAAGAAAACCTCTAATGAGATTGAAAAAGCACAGAACGCCACAGAACTTCAACTGGAGGAGCTGCACCAGGAGGTAGTGCAGTGCTTTTCCCTTCTGGATAAATCCTCTGTGTTTATCTCTGCCATTAAGGGAATAGGAACAGATAGCACCAGAAAAACCCCTCTGAAGATACTGTTAACTTCTCTAGGATAGGGGGCAGCATTTTCACTTTTGGATAAATAGCGTGCCCAAGCAGAAATAAAATATAATTCATGCCTTACCTTTGACGAGCTTCTGTTGTTGGCACTCCAATTTGTCCCATAAACATCACAAATGGTCCTTTTGTTCGATTAATAACGTCGATATATATCCAAAATATCCATTTATTTGGCGCGTTTGATCCAGAAAAAACGGTTCCAAATTGTGAAACGTGACTACAAAATATCTCAAAGGTTACCTGTAAACTTTGCCAAAAAATGTCAAACTACTTTTGTAATACAACTTTAGGTATTTTTTTACGTAAATAATCGATCAAATTGAAGACGGGATGATCTGTGTTCTGTAGCTAACTTTTTGGTCATACACTTCTAACAAACAGGATATTTCGAGTGACCCTCCTTCAAGATGGCCGTACTTCTTCATTACACAAAGGAATAACCTCAACCAATTTCTAAAGACTGTTGACATCCAGTGGAAGCGGTAGGAACTGCAAGAAGGTCCCTTAGAAATCTGATTTCCCAATGAAATATTTAAAAGAGTGACCTCAAAAAAATTTATCTGAATGATTTGTCATCGGGGTTTCGCCCGCTAAATAAGTTGTGTTATACTCACAGACATGATTCAAACAGTTTTAGAAACTTCAGAGTGTTTTCTATCCAAATCTACTAATAATATGCATATCTTATCGTCTGGGGATGAGTAGCTGGCAGTTTAATTTGGGCATGCTTTTCATCCAAAATTCCGAATGCTGCCCCTTACTCCTACCCAAGAGTTAAAACTTCTTGTCAATAGGGGGGCGCTATTTTCACTTTGGAAAAAATCGTGCCCAATTTAAATGGCCTCGTACTCTATTCTAGATCATACAACATGCATATTCTTATTACTATTGGATAGAAAACACTCTCAAGTTTCTAAAACTGTTTGAATTATATCTGAGTAAAACAGAACTCATTTGGCAGCAAACTTCCAGACAGGAAGTGAACATTCTGAAAATGGGGCTCTGTTTCAGGGCCTGCCTATTCAATTGCCTTATATTTATCGATATGCATGCACTTCATACACCTTCCACTAGATGTCAACAGGCAGTAGAAGGTGGAATGGGGTGTCTAGCTTGATCTGAGGTCAAACAAGAGCTTTTGGAGTGGCAGGTCAGGAATTTCCTTTCTCTACCAAGGCGCGCGAAGCACCTCGATATTGTCTTCTGATAAGCGTTCGGTTTACACGGCGAATATCTCCGGCTCTGATTTTATTTGATACAYGTGATAATAACATCGTAAAGTAGGTTTTTTCAACCGAGTTTTATCAGATTATTCAACGTTTATTGGGACTTTTGGAGTTTTCCGTTCTTTGGTCGAGAGAAAATGGGAACGTTATCAACATTGGCTAGCATTGTGGCGCAGATTCGACAGAAGAAAAGGACATTCTAAAACCAAACAACGATTTATTCTGGACCAAGGACTCCTTGTACAAGATTCTGATGGAAGCTCAGCAAAAGTAAGAACAATTTATGATGTTATTTNGCTATGCTAGTCAGCTTTTTTACTGATGAGGGTGCTCCCGGATCCGGGATGAGTACCAAGTAAAAGTTAAACGATTGTTTGCAGACCACCATGATATCATAGAAGAAGAAAATAACGATGACTCTTTCGGCTCTGTGTGAGAGCTAGTGTGTGTTACTCTTTGCAGGAGTCTTGTTTATTTTCAGCATGCTTAGTTTGTAAAGTTTTTAAGTCAATCGCCGGTGTTACCGCTCTATGTCAGGTTWGGAATCTTTGGGACCTCTCTTGTCATTGATCACATGGATTAGTAGCAACATTGTTGCGAAGCTTCGACTAACAAAGCAACAAACCAACAGGTGTATCGGACAGACAGACAAACGCAACTGCAAGCCTGGAGTCTACACCTAAGACCAAWGCCCTCTCTCTCACTTTCCCTCTCTCGCTCCAGTRYTTTACACTGGAGCTGACTCTTTTTCGGGGGCTTTGCACGCCATGCTATGTTCAGTGCTTTCAGGATGTATTRGTGACAGTAGTGTTCAACAGAGTGTGCATTTGAGATTGTTTATTATTTTGGATTATTGTTGAACTACATTTGATTTATTTTGGTTCCTATGGTTTTTTGGTCTAAGAGACTTTGGTTCATTTTTAAGGCCTTTTTTGTTTTGTCTACACCCACACAACKTAATACACCCATTCACGCTTCCCTTTTGGAATTAATACAGATTTTTGAAAATAATTTGTTGATGACTGGGTTCTTTATTTTCGGTTGTCTATGAGTCGCTCTRATTCTTATAATTGTATGAGCTCTGACAAATTGAAAACCCTAGTCATTGGCGACTCCATTACCCGCAGTATTAGACTCAAAACAAATCATCCAGYGATCATACACTGTTTACCAGGGGGCAGGGCTACCGACGTTAAGGCTAATCTGAAGATGGTGCTGGCTAAAGCTAAAACTGGCGAGTGTAGAGAGTATAGAGATATTGTTATCCACGTCGGCACCAACGATGTTAGGATGAGTCAGAGGTCACCAAGCGCAACATAGCTTCAGCGTGTAAATCAGCTAGAAAGATGTGTCGGCATCGAGTAATTGTCTCTGGCCCCCTCCCAGTTAGGGGGAGTGATGAGCTCTACAGCAGAGTCTCACAACTCAATCGCTGGYTGAAAACTGTTTTCTGCCCCTCCCAAAAGATAGAATTTGTAGATAATTGGCCCTCTTTCTGGGACTCACCCACAAACAGGACCAAGCCTGGCCTGCTGAGGAGTGACGGACTCCATCCTAGCTGAAGGGGTGCTCTCATCTTATCTACGAACATAGACAGGGCTCTAACTCCTCTAGCTCCACAATGAAATAGGGTGCAGGCCAGGCAGCAGGTTGTTAGCCAGCCTGCCAGCTTAGTGGAGTCTGCCACTAGCATAGTCATTGTAGTCAGCTCAGCTATCCCCATTGAGACTGTGTCTGTGCCTCGACTTAGGTTGGGCAAAACTAAACATGGCGGTGTTCGCCTTAGCAATCTCACTAGGATAAAGACCTCCTCCATTCCTGCCATTATTGAAAGAGATCGTGATACCTCACATCTCAAAATAGGGCTACTTAATGTTAGATCCCTCACTTCAAAGGCAGTTATAGTCAATGAACTAATCACTGATCATAATCTTGATGTGATTGGCCTGACTGAAACATGGCTTAACCTTTACTTAACACCCATCCCGGATCCGGGAGCATCCTCATCAGTAAAAGCTGACTAGCATAGCCTAGCATAGCGCCACAAGTAAATAATAGCATATAAATATCATGAAATCACAAGTCCAATACAGCAAATGAAAGATAAACATCYAGTGAATCCAGCCATCGTTTCCGATTTTTAAAATGTTTTACAGCGAAWACACAATATGTATTTATATTAGCTAACCACAATAGCCAAAGACTCAGATATATATTTTCACCATGTTTCTACCGCATAGGTAGCTATCACAAAACCGACCAAATATAGATATAATTAGTCACTAA
>NC_036842.1:54064850-54154487 GCF_002910315.2 Salvelinus sp. IW2-2015
GAGAGAGATACGTCTGTCTGGGCAGGTTAACAGGAAGAGGGAGAGTAAGGTGGAGAGGTTATAGGTGAGCAGAAGCCTAGGGATAAAGGACAGTGCTCTCTCCAACTCCATTACACATCAAGTCCTTACTCAATGAAAGAATCCGGTCATAATTTCAAAATTAAGCATGTCCACATTGACACATTTGGGGTTCCAACAAAAGACATGATTAACAACTTTGTGTGTGGTGTCATGAAAGCCTTTCTCCAGGTCCTATTCGGCGCGCCAGTTCTGTAGCGGTATTGTTACAGAGGGGTAAAGATAAAGATTTTTGTTCGGGGCACCTGGCAGGTATTAACCTGCCGAATGGAAAAGTGTAGGATAGATAGAGTACCGCTACCAGATATCTTTTCTCTCCACTGGAAAAGTTACACCATTTAAAACAGTCACAGCACAGGGTAACCCAACCAAAATACCTCATATAATGTATTTATATAGCCCTTCTTACATCAGCTGATATCTCAAAGTGCTGTACAGAACCCAGCCTAAACCCAAACAGCAAGCATATGCAGGTGTAGAAGCACAGTGGCTAGGAAAAACTCCTAGAAAGGCAAAAACTAGGAAGAAACCAAGAGAGGAACCAGCCATGAGGGTGGCCAGTCCTCTTCTGCTGTGCGGGGGAAGATTATACACAGAAACATGGCCAGATGTTCAAATGTTCATAAATGACCCAGCAATGGTCAAATAATAATATCACCGTAGTTGTCGAGGGTGCAGCACTCAGAGTATATGTCAGTTGGCTTTTCATAGCCGATCATTAAGAGTATCCTCTACCGCTCCTGCGGTCTCTAGAGAGTTGAAAAACAGCAGGTCTGGGACAGGTACACGTCCGGTGAAAGGTCAGGGTTCCATAGCCGCAGGTAGAACAGTTGAAACCTGACAGCAGCACGGCCAGGTGGAAGCAAGGCAAGGAGTCATCATGTCAGGTCGTCCCTGAGGCATGGTCCTAAGCTCAGGTCCTCCGAGAGAGAGAAGAAAAAAAAAGAGAATTAGAGAGAGCATACTTAAATTCCACAGGACAACCGATAAGACAGAAGTACTCCAGATATTAACAAACTGACCCTACCCCCCTGACACATAAACAATGCAGCATAAATACTGGAGGTTGAGACAGGAGGGTCAGGACACTGTGGCCCCATCCGATGATACCCCCGGACAGGGCCAAACAGGAAGGATATAACCCCACCCACTTTACCAAGGCACAGCCCCACACCACTAGAGGGATATCTTCAACCCCACCAACTTACGTCCTGAGACAAAGGCTGAGTATAGCCCACAAAGACTCCGCCCGGGCACAACCCAAGGGGGGGGGCGGGCGCCAACCCAGATAGGAAGATCACGTCAGTGACTCAACCCACTCAAGTGACGCACCCCTCCTAGGGACGGCATGAAAGACACACAGTAAGCCAGTGACTCAGCCCCGGTAATAGGGTTAGAGCAGAGAATCCCAGTGGAGAGAGGAACCGGCAGGCAGAGACAGCAAGGGCGTTCGTTGCTCCAGAGCTTTCCGTTCACCTCACACTCCTGGCCAGACTACACTTTAATCATATGACCTACTGAAGAGATAGTCTTCAATAAAGACTTAAGAACCAGTGTATCTTTCATTTGCCATACAACAAGTATTTTTATGTAAAGTTTATGATGAGTTCTTTGGTCAGATTAGGTGAGTGTCCAAAATAGCTCCGGACATTCTGGTGAATCGATGCTACATATTCAAAATGTATAACCACGGTTTGCAGCTCTAAATATGCACATTTTCGAACAAAACATAATGTATTGTATAACATGATGTTATAAGACTGTCATCTGATGAAGTTGTCAAGGTTAGTGATTCATTTGATATCTTTTGCTGGTTTTTGCGAATGCTATCTATGGGTGAATAAATGCGGTTGTGTGTTTGCTATTGTGGTAAGCTAATATAATGCTATATTGTGTTTTCCTGTAAACACTTAAAAAATCGGAAATATTGGCTGGATTCACAAGATGTTTATCTTTCATTGCTGTACACCATGTATTTTTCATAAATGTTTTATGATGAGTATTTAGGTATTTCACGTTGCTCCTCTGTAATTATTCTGGCTGCTTTGGTGATATTTGTGATGGTAGCTGCAATGTAAAACTATGATTTAACCTCAAATTGCACATTTTCGAACAAAACATTTTTTGTATAACATGTTATAAAAACTGTCATCTGATGAAGTTTTTCTTGGATGTTTATCTTTCATTTGCTGTATTGGACTTGTGATTTCATGAAAATTATATTATATGATATCCCTGTCCCGTTAGGCTAGACTATGCTAATCAGCGTTTTTGATGATGATGATGCTCCCGGATCCGGGATGGGTATCACTGAAAGGTTAATGAACATGCACCTGCAGAACGGTCGTTAAGACACTAACAGCTTACAGACGGTAGGCATTTAAGGTCACAGTTATGAAAACTTAGGACAATAAAGAGGCCTTTCTACTGACTCTGAAAAACACCAAAAGAAAGATGCCCAGGGTCTCTGCTCATCTGCGTGAATGTGCCTTAGGCATGCTGCAAGGAGGCATGAGGACCACAGATGTGGCCAGGGCAATAAATTGCAATGTCCGTACTGTGAGATGCCTAAGACATCGCTACAGGGAGACAGGAAGGACAGCTGATCGCCCTTGTAGTGGCAGACCACGTGTAACAACACCTGCACAGGATCGGTACATCCGAACATCACACCTGCGGGAGAGAAACAGGATTGCAACAACAACTGCCCGAGTTACACCAGGAATGCACAATCCTTCCATCAGTGCTCAGATTGTCCGCAATAGGCTGAGAAAGGCCGGACTGAGGGCTTGTAGGCCTGCTGTAAGGCACGTCTTCACCAGACATCACTGGCAACAACATCGCCTATTGGCAGAAACCCACCGTCGCTGGACCAGACAGGACTGGCAAAAAGTGCTCTTCTCTGACGAGTTTCGGTTTTGTCTCACCAAGGGTGAATAAATCGTCGAAGGAATGAGCATTACACTGAGGCCTGTACTCTGGAGCGGGATCTATTTTGAATGGAGGGTCCGTCATGGTCTGGGGCAGTGTGTCACAGCATCATTGGACTGAGCTTGTTGTCATTGCAGGCAATCTCAATGCTGTGCCTTACAGGGACACATCCTCCTCTCTCATGTGGTACTCTTCCTGACATGACCCTCCAGCATGACAATGCCACCAGCCATACTGCTCGTTCTGTGCGTGATTTCCGTGATTTCCGTGATTTCCTGATTTCCTGACAGGAATGTCAGTGTTCTGCCATGGCCAGTGACGAGCCCGGATCTCAATTCCGTTGAGGACATCTGGGACCCGTTGGATTGGAGGGTGAGGGCTAGGGTCATTCCCCCCCAGAAATGTCCAGGAACTTGCAGGTGCCTTGGTGGAATAGTGGCGTAACATCTCACAGCAAGAACTGGCAAATCTGGTGCAGTCCATGAGGAGGAGATGCACTGCAGTAGTTAATGCAGCTCATGGCCACACCACATACTGACTGTTACTTTTGATTTTGATCACATTATTCCATTTCTGTTAGTCACATGTCTGTGGAACTTGTTCAGTTTATGTCTCAGTTGTTGAATCTTGTTATGTTCATTCAAATATTTACACATGTTAAGTTTGCTGAAAATAAACACAGTTGAGAGTGAGAGGATGTTTCTTTTTTTGCTGAGTTCATGTACATTTATTGTCTTGAAATTTGTCTTCGCCAGGCACGTTACATGAAAAAATGACAATGGCCACTCCCCTGCCACAGCCTTAACTCTGTCCATCGTCGATTCACACATTACTTCAGTTTGGAAAGTCACATCATATGCCTCCTCCATCACGTTTCCCTGGAGACACATCACATCTTGGACTCTAGTTTTCAGTGCCCCCATCAGCACGGTTCTTGCGAAGGTGTCCCGAGGCATACGACCCCCATCTTCCTTCTTCCAAGCAAAACGAATAGTATTCTTAAGTCCAGTCCTAGGGACCGACCCAGCTCTCTTGTTGGTATTGGCCATCGCCTCACGGAAAAGACGCGTAGGTTCTAATACTTTACTGAATCAAAAGAAAATCTGTCCGTTATGCCCTCCAGCCATYGACTTTTAACTAAGGGGTAATAGTACCGCAGTACCTAACCTGGTCTTAGCCCGTGAACAGGTGTCAACCTGGGAGGAGTTTTCAGGAACTATTCCTCTCAGCTTTCCTCTCGGAGCAATATGAGGATGAACTGGCACAACGGTTGTCACAGAGTCCGGGGTGAGGCAGAGCTAAAACGAGACTTTGCCTTCTCACTATCGAGTTCTATGTAGGAGATGGAAGGCTGACATTATTGAGCAGGAAATGGTCAAACTCAATCTTAAGAACATTGTTCTCTGCCTTGCCAGTCAACTTCGTGAACGTGTGCAGAATGTGGATGACCTAGTGTGCCTTGGGACTCAGTTTGAGAATGACTGGAAGCACCACCTCCAAACTCAAAACCTTTTTCCCTCATCCCGGTACCCCAACAACTCTCCTGGGGCTAAACCATCTCAGCCATTTGTGCCCAAGAACCAAGACAAAAGTCCAGTGATGTTATGGAGGTGTAAGTTCCAACTTCCTCCGTGTTCTTGTCCCTCTATGGCCAGTGTCAGGATTCAGAAAAAGGACAGAAGACCGACAGTCTATACAGGCGTGGTGGCTTGCATACAATTGGGTCGGCCTCAATGCCCACCATGAAGCCTTATTCATATTTTGCAACACTGTTACGTTCCCCAGTTTTCTGTGTTGTGGTATGTATTTGAGTGTGTGTTTCAGGAGATAGCTTCCTGAGTTCTCCATGGCTAATTCTGCTAAATGACTTAAATGTAAATGTAATTGATAATTGGAGAGCTGACCACGCCCCCTCGTCAAGAAGCAGCTGACTCTAATCACCATTGCCACCTGAAGATATAAAAGCCAGTGTTCTGCTCAGGAAGAGGAGTAGTTGAGATTTGGAGATCTTTTTTGGAGGGAGAGAAATCATTAGAGAGAGAAGATTTTGGAAAGATTGGAGAGAGAGAGAGATCCTTGCTTGAGAATTTGATTGTGATAAAGTGTTGGTTGTTTCTCAGAGATTTGGTATGTACTATRTAAGTTGTTGCTGAGGGAGCTGATTGGTTATGTCTTRTGTGTTATAGGACGCACTGTTTTGATTATTGAAATTGTTTGTTAATAATTGTTCTGTTTCATTTGTTCCCAGGGGGGAAGGAGAAGGCACTTTGGGAGTGCTTAGGCAAGAGGCCCGCGGGCATACATATACCCGTAGTATATTCATTGTCTAGGCACACTAGGTAAGACCTGGGCGGACCACCCCCTGTATTTTGGTTAGGGCACCAGGTGGTGCTAAGATAGGTAAGTAGTGGGTAGGCAGGTTGGATAGGAAAGGGGGAAGTTTTGATATTTACTTTCTTTGCTTTGGTTCCGTCCAGCCCCTTTTCCCCATATTACCGTAAGGAAATAAATCCTAGTAACGGTAAAATCTGCCTTTGTCGTCCTTACTCACGCCTACAGTCCATACCTCTTACACTTCACAGGGAGTTGAGTTGCAGCAGGGAGTTGCGTTCTCTCTTCTCAGAGGCGTGCGTAACAAACACTTGTTGGTTCCTCTGACTGTTAGGAACTGGAGAGGGAAGGCCATAATGGACACAGGAGCAACTTACACCCTGATGCAGGAGCCCCTGTGGCGAATGATGGCATTACCACATGAGGAGCTGCGAACCTGGGAGGAAGGACCATTGTTCTTGGCCAATAGAGAACCGACCAATCCCTTGGGCTGGACTGATATGAAAATAAACCTGCATGACAAGATTATTACCCTTCATGTGTCTATTCTTGCAGATCTGAGTCTTACATTTGCTGTAGTCCTTGGCCTGGACTTCATGTTCTTCAGTGGACTGACCATCTCAATGTCCGACCATTCTATYGGCTGCACTCTGATCATTCCCGGCCTCATCCATTTCAGTTTGGAGCCTGCTACCCTATCCAGAGTCCCAGCTTGGTAAAGGCAAAGACGAAGACAATGACAGAGAAAATGCAAAGAAAATACAAAAACAAGTTCCACTGGTGAAGCCAGAGAACTTGTCTATCACACTAATTACAGCCATCCCCCCTTTCTATTCGAGAGCAAAAGTAAACCTGATGCTGATTTTTGCATCAAACAAACAGTGGAACAGGCATGTCTGTCAGATGAGGAGAGGTGGCAGCTCTCCCAGATGTTGGAGATGAATAGTGAGGTCTGTACTCTTACAACCGGCCGTACAACAGTCTTCAAACACTAAATATATATGAACAGCTGTGTTGTGGAACGTTCCTTTTCCGGAAGAGCTTCTCCAGTTGTCCTGATTCCAAAGAAAGATGGTGGATATCGATTCTCTGTAGACTACAGGAAGTCGAATGCCATAGCAGAAAGCGATGCCTACCCTCTACAGAACATCAATGACGTCATACTGGAATCGCTGGCAGGAGCAACAATCTTCAGTAATCTGGATCGGAACAGCAGATATTGGCAGGTGGAAATGAATCCTACCAGTCAGGACAAGACTGCATTCGACACCCCTGCTGGTTTGTACTCGTTCAAATTCATGTGTTTTGGTTTGAAGAACTCTTCAACAACCTTCCAAAGGTTGATCGAGACTATCCTGGGAGATCTGAGGGCAAAAAAGTGGCTTGTGTATCTGGATGACATCATAATCTACTCCTCCTCGTTGAACATCTGCAAGACATACTGTCTGTTTTCGACAGACTAAAGAATGTTTGACCCTGAACTTGAAGAAGGGTCATTTCTACTTGCCTGAACTCAAGTCCCTTGGTCATGTGGTTAATGCAGAAAGTATCCATACAGATCAAGCCAAAAATGCAGCGGTTCAGGAGTTCCCAATTTCCAAATCCCTGAAGGCTGTTCAACGATTCCTGCGTATGGCTGGATGGTACCACAGGTTTGTGTSTGACTTTTCAAAGGTCGCCAAAACACTCAACCACCGTAAGGAGGTAAAGTTCCAATGGACTCCTGCATGCCAGAGCGCATTTGAGGCACTCAAAACCAGACTCATCACTCCTTCAGTGCTTGGACATCCTAATCTGAATGCTAATTTCGTAGTTTACACGAATGCAAGTCAAACAGGACTCAGATCAGTCTTGGCTAAACAAAAAGGACCTGGAACAGAAGAAGTTCTTGCCTGCCCTAATACTGCCTAGAGGAATTATTCAATGACTGAACGGGAGTGCTTCGTTGTTGTCTGGGCTCTGGAGAAATGGCGCTACTACTTAGAGGCCAAGGTCTTCAACCTTGTCACAGACCACGCTGCTCTGCAGTGGGTTCTGGCATCAGGCAAGACCAACAGCGGACTTATTCGCTGGTCTATCAGACTCCAGAGATTTGAATTCTTCATTGAGTATCACAAAGGAAAACTGAATGGATTACAGAGACCTCCAATGTCTGTCCTCCATTGAGCTGCACCTACACTACCACTAAGTGTCTGGATAATTATTTATCTTTGGATGATGAGTGTGTGGAGAGCACAGCAGAATGATGCCGCCATCATGGAGACCCACAAGAGTGACTCAAAGAGGAGATGGAACACACAGCACCCATTACCGTGTCTTCAACCCCACTACATTGACTGACCAGATGATCCAAACGTTTTATGCCAACCCTATGAGTGGCCATCTTGGAGTCTTCAAAACCTACTGAAGATTACAGGAGGTGATGTACTGGGCAGGTATGTGGGTCGATACCAAGAAGGTTGTACAGCCGTGTAAAGTCTGCCAGAAATAAAAACTAGACAGTAGCATACAAACTAGACAGTGTCACTCTTGCTGCTGTTGAGTCTCTGATCCACATCTACGCAGACGACGCCATTCTGTATACTTCTGGCCCTTCTTTGGATACTGTGTTAACAACCCTCCTGATGAACTTCAATACCATACAACTCTCCTTCCGTGGCCTCCAACTGCTCTTAAATACAAGTAAAACTAAATGCATGCTCTTCAACTGATCGCTGCCTGCACCTGCTCTCCCGTCCAGCATCACGGCTCTGACTTAGAATACGTGGACAACTACAAATACCTAGGTGACTGGTTAGACTGTAAACTCTCCTTCCAGACTCACATAAAACATCTCCAATCCAAAGTTAAATCTAGAATTGGCTTCCTATTTCACAACAAAGCATCCTTCACCCATGCTGCCAAACATACCCTCGTAAAAYTGACCATCTTACCGATCCTCGACTTCGGCGATGTCATTTACAAAATAGCCTCCAACACCCTACTCAACAAATTTGATGCAGTCTATCACAGTGCCATCCGTTTAGTCACCAAAGCCCCATATACTACCCACCACTGCGACCTGTACGCTCTCGTTGGCTGGCCCTCGCTTCATACTCGTCGCCAAACCCACTGGCTCCAGGTCATCTACAAGACCCTGCTAGGTAAAGTCCCGCCTTATCTCTGCTCGCTGGTCACCATAGCAGCACCCACCCGTAGCACGCGTTCCAGCAGGTATATCTCACTTGTCACTCCCAAAGCCAATTCCTCCTTTGGCCGCCTCTCCTTCCAGTTCTCTGCTGTCATTGACTGGAACGAACTACAAAAATCTCTGAAACTGGAAACACTTTTCTCCCTCACTAGCTTTAAGCACCARCTGTCAGAGCAGCTCACAGATCACTGCACCTRTACATAGCCCATCTATAAATAGCCCAAACAACTACCTCTTCCCCTACTGTATTTATTTATAGTGCACCCCAGTATTTCTACTTTACACACTCATCTACTGTCAAATCTACCATTCCAGTGTTTTAATTGCTATATTGTATTTACTTCGCCACCATGGCCTATTTATTGCCTTTACCACCCTTATCTCACCTCATTTGTTCACATTGTATATAGTCTTWTTTTTCTACTGTATTATTGACTGTATGTTTGTTTTACTCCATGTGTAACTCTGTGTTGTTATACTGTATGTGTCGAACTGCTTTGCTTTATCTTGGCCAGGTCGCAGGTCGTAAATGAGAACTTGTTCTCAACTTGCCTATCTGGTTAAATAAAGGTGAAATAAAATTTAAAAAATTCAATACCTGCCGGGAAACTGCAGCAGACCGTTGTGAACCATCCCAATGCCATAATGGGAATTTTCCTCCCTGCAGGGGGACACGTAATTAACTCTTATTGGTGGTAGTTGACCACTACACACACTGGTTGGAGTTGTTTCCACACTGCAAAAGCACTGCATCCGCCATTGCTCTAATTCTGAGAAGGGAGGTCTTTGCCAGATTTGGGATTCCAGACCGAAATCTTTCTGACCGAGGTCCACAGTTCATCTCAGGAATCTACAAAGAGCTCTGTACCTACTGTGGTGTAGTTGCCAAAGTGACCACTGGGGTAAAGGGGGTGAAGGGGGTAAACCACACCCTGAAGGGGATGATTGCTTCATTCTTGGGGGATCAGCACACAAGGTGGGAACAGCATCTTCCTGAGTTTCGCTTTGCACTGAACTCTGCCGACCAGGAGACTTCTGGGGTCACTCCCACCGAACTCTACATGGGATCACCACTAAAAGGTCAGATAGACAGTGTCTTGCAAATTTCCCACTTTTCACCTGACTGACCAGTGTTTGATGCAGTCCACCACCACCACCATCCCTTGCTTGCCAGAGTGGAGGCCATCAGAATTAAAGAGAAACAATGACAGCTCAGAAACTAGGACAAACATAGATGAGACGTGTGTTTCCCACCCCAGTCTCATGTCTGGGTCCGTTCTCATCATCTGTCAAAAGCRTACAAGCAGTCCACTCCAAAGCTAGCTTGGAGACGGAAAGGTCCTTATCATGTGGTACCTGGTGAACTCCTTGGTTTTCTTTGGAGGCCCCGGTGGAAGATGTCAGGACGGTGCATGTTGTTGACATAAAGCCCTGCTACCCAACGAAGAGCTAGATCACAGGCAAAAGCAACACCTGCAGGGACGCTTCTTGGAGGATGCTGATGATTTGAACTTCCCTGTTTTTATGTAGTATGAACATGAACCTGCCAATGCCTGCATCCTCTCTTTCAACAGGSTTTGTTTTTTCATGGRGGGAGGAGTGTGGTGAAATCCTGCATGGAGCCTTCAMCGTGAGCTGCCACTTTAAGAGCGCATCAGCAGTCAGGAAGGAGAAAATACAGATGGGCATTCCGGCTTCTGCGTGAGAGCTCTCAGTTGAGGCTGCAGTTTTGACAGTGTGTTTATTTTCAGCATGCTTAATTTGTACATTTTTTAAGTCGATTGCCGGTGTTACCTCTCTATGTCGGGTTTGGAATCTGTGGGACCGCTCTTGTCATTGATCGCATGGATTAGAAGCAACATTGTTTGCAAAGCTTTTACAAACAAACCAACAGTTGTATCGGACGGACAGATGCATGCAACTGCAATCCTGGAGTTTACAGCTAAGACCAAAGCCCTCTCTCTCTCTCCCTTTCCCTCTCTCGCTCCAGTGCTTTACACTGGAGTTGACTCTCTCATTTTCTTTTTACGCTGGACAATTTTCAGGACGTATTTTTGACAGTGGTGTTCAGCGCAGTGTGCATTTGAGATTGTTTAATCAATAATTACAACCTAGATTTSATTTATTTTGGTTCCTATGGTTTTCTGGCCTTAAGAGACATTGGCACATTAAGGCCTTTTTTTGTTTTGTCTACACCCACACAACTTCATACACCCATGCATGTTTCCCTCTTGGAATCAATACATATTGTTACAAATGATCTGTTGATGACTGGGTTCTTTGTCGGTTGCCTATGGGTCGCTCTAATCATTATTATTATATGAGGTATTATTGGGAGGGTTACGCCTGTGCTGTGACGTGTGTCTTATTCTTTCTCTCCACTGGCTATCTGACAAACAGGCTCTAGGCAGTCTCTTCTGCTGATGTGTATGTGTCTGGTAGCAATACTTTCTCTCTCCTACTCTTTTCCTTTCGGCAGGGTTAACACCTGCCTGGCGCCCGTACAAAAATCTTTATCTTTAACCCTCTCTAACAATACCGCTACAAACTAAACAACATGTTTTGACATTTTCCATGAACTTATTCAGACAGCATTAATTCCACCAATACCCATTTTGTTGTTGGCATGAACCGGATTGAAGATTGACTTACATTTAGTGCTGTTCAAGATCAAAGCATTGTTGTTTCAAACGAAAGATATTTGGAATGAAGCAATTGGAATTCACCAAGAGCTTTGACAGAACAGGAAGCCCACTTTTAGTGTGGAGGAAGTGTAAGCAGGCTAGTTGAGTTTAACCCCACTCATCAGCCCCTGTGACAGACCCAGTCCTCACACCCTCGATCCATCATGGCAGTCTGCAATCGATAGAGAGAGTGGGCTGCACCTCGGGAAAAAAGTGTGAGAGTCCTTGGGAGCATTTCCAAAACTGGTCACATGATTTGCTTCCACCAAAGACTTAGAGTACAACATAAGGCTTTCTTCACCACTTCACTGTAGACATTATTATCACACAAGTCCTTTATTGTACAACAAAGTATTAGTGGGCTAGCTATTCTCAGCAATTAGCAATTAAGCACGGCTTTCCTGTGACAYTTATTGCGATACATGAGTTCCATTTTATTGAAGTTCGACTGTGAACTAACATTTCCAAGCCCCTCTATTGTCATGTATTAAATCTAAACCTCCAAATTAAACAAGTGACCAAAGGCAACTATTTTCCTCTTCCTGTGTTGTTTAATTGATTCTCACAGCATAGACAGGCCTATCACAGATACACTACATATGTGGCCATTTCAGCCACACCCATTGCTGAAAGGTGTATAAAATCGAGCATACAGCCATGCAATCTCCAAAGACAAACATTGATTCTTGGGGGGAAATAAGTGTTCTTATAGAAGCTGAGAAATAAATATAAAAACACTTATTTCACTTCAAACATCAACCAACCACTGCTTGAGGAGCATGCTCTCGTTGCGCGACAGGTAAGATTCCGCTCAAACTGTATGCCATGGGCACTCCAACCATGTTCTTGTAGCTTTCCAGTGCTTAACTTGGGAAACCATTTGAAAAATKTTAAATTGTTTTATTAGACTTTTTAAAATGTAGATGTTCCAAAGGCGTGCATCAGCGGCTTGTATGCAGCTTGGAGGCCTGGACATGCTAAACCTGTTTATTTTAATTAGTGGTCAATTACCGTGAGACCAGTCTTTTGTATGACAATAACCGTCTGACAAAATGTCATGCATACACACACACGATAACATTATATACACACATACTTACACATGGATTTTGTACAGTAGATATGTGGTGGAGTATGGGCCTACAGTGTGTTGTGAATGTATTGTCATGTTTTTAAAATTGTATAAACTGTCTTTAATTTTGCTGGACCCCAGGAAGAGTAGCTGCTACCTTGGCAGCAGCTAATGGGGATCCATAATAAATATAAACACAAATAACTGCCACAGCCCTAGTTTAGCTGATAATGCTAATGTTAACATCTTTATACAAGATCTAAAGATAAATGCTTGTTTTTTTGAGGTGCCTATACTGTTGGTCAAAAGAGAGAGTGGAATTCCATGTCATATCATGGATCATCAAGTCCATTGTCAGTGGGACATGTTTTTTTCAGATGAATTTGATGAACTCAGCAGTATTCCCAGTACTTACTAAACATTTCTGTACCTTTCTGTGTGGGGGAAAGATACTCTTCATGGAAGACATAGAAAAAAGTCTAAATTATTCTACCATTACGGTGACACTGAGCCCATGACACTTAGCAGACCTGGCCCAGCATCGGATTCCCTGGAATATAAATGTTGCACTTCACTTCACTTGACTGTTTCCCCATCTATGCCTCCTGTTTATTGTTCCATTCRCTTGTCATTAGTATAAATAATCATTTAGTTATGGATGGAGGTTTACCATCTTTTCTATTTGCAAATAAACAATACATCCTTGTTTATGTGAACACAATAATACACTGGGCTAACTATGTAGTGGAGCGCTAAATGGGATTTACTGGTTTATTAGCAACGTAGCAGAATAGTAAGCTTCATATGCATGTGTTAATCAGACACCCAGTACTTTTTGAGCTCTTACAAGTATTCATACAGGTTCGTTTACTTAGATCAAATCCGCACAGCACCACTGTTCGCCCCAGCACCTTTTTGTTTTTGTTTTGTTGTTGAAACAGAGGACAATGGAGTAGAGGAGCCACGTGCAGCATGGTTAAAAAATTGCAGTACATATTCTGCTGTTCTATCACACGTGCAATGATGTCCAAGGAAAACAAAACATGTTCATTGTTTGCAATGTTTAAAAAATATATAATATTTAACTAGGCATGTCAGTTGGGGCGGCAGGGTAGCCTAGTGGTTAGAGCATTGGACTAGTAAGGTTGCAAGTTCAAATCCCCGAGCTGACAAGGTACAAATCTGCCGTTCCGCCCCTGAACAGGCAGTTAAACCCACTGTTCCTAGGCCGTCATTGGAAATAAGAATTTGTTCTTAACTGACTGGCCTAGTTAAATAAAGGTAAAAATAAAGTTAAGAACAAATTCTTGTTTACAATGACAACCTAGGAACAGTGAGTTAAGGGGCAGAGTTCAGGGACAGAACRACAGATTTTTAACTTGTCAGCTCAGGGATTCGATCTAGCAACCTTTCGGCTACTGACCCAACACTCTAACCACTAGGCTACCTGTCACCCATGTAATAACTGTGTCTGTTGTTGTAATATACCAAACGGACATGTCAGTTTCACCAATTAAGGATTTCAGCTTTAAGTTTTTCTTAACAATAGATCCCCAATGGAAAAACAAATGGCCATGATCTGTAATCTTTATGGGAAAAACGTTTTTTTGCCACCTAAATGTTCATCTAGAGGGCCAACTAACTGTTATGACACTGAGTGTGACTATACATGAAACAAATARAGTTCCAGCAAAAGATAGTTTTGAAAAGGACTGTCTGAAGATATGTTCAGACATATCCAATACATTTCCCTYACTGTTCATCAACTTTTGTGTTCAGAATTCCCAATGCAAGGTTCTCCATAACCGCACAATAATTGTAAGGGTCTCCACATTAATCTCCCAATCATTCACCCCAAAGCAGAAATGCCACAGGGGGCGGTCATTAGTACACTACTCTTCCTCCTCTACATCTATTTCCCCCCCCCCCCACTAATGGTCAAGTGTCCCCGTTTGCGGATGACCTTTGCTATTGGTCCAGCTCTAAATGTCCCCAGAAGCTACACCAGTCTATTGCAGAAATTGAGAAACAATCCAACATGTGGAGAGTAAAGCTAAACACACAGAAGACACAATCCGTTACCAGAAGCACCAGCCAAAAGGAGATCAGAGACCTGGCCGTGTGGTGCAGGACAACAACTTCTTCTCCCTCAATGTGATCAAGATAAAGGAGATGATTGTGGTCTACAGGAAAAGGAGGACCGAGCACGTCCCCATTCTCATCGACTGAGCTGTAGTGGAACCGGTTGAGTTCCAAGATCCTTGGTGTCCAATTAACCAACAAACTAACATGGTCCAAGCACACCAAGACAGTCGTGAAGAGGGCACGACAAAACGTATTCCCCATCAGGAGACTGAAATTATTTGTCATGGGTTCTACAGCTGCACCATCGAGAGCATCCTGACGGGTTGCATCACTGCCTGGTATGACAACTGCTCRGCCTCCGACCGCAAGGCACTACAGAGGGTAGTGCGTACGGCCCAGTACATCACCGGGACAGAGCTTCCTACCATCCAGGACCTCTATACCAGGCGGTGTCAGAGGAAGGCCCTAAAAATTGTCAAAGACTCCAGCCACCCTAGTCATAGACTGTTCTCTCTGCTACCGCAYKGCAAGTGATACCGTAGCACCAAGTCTAGATCCAAGAGGCTTCTAAACAGCTTCTACCCCCAAGCCATAAGACTCCTGAACATCTAATSAAATGGATACCCAGACTATTTGCATACAATGATGCTATAATTGTAACGGTTATCTTCCTCTTCTGATGAGGAATATGAAGGATCAGACCAAAATGCAGCGTGGTAAGTGTCCATGTTACTTTAATATAACAGAACACGAAAAAATACAAAAATAACAAAGTRAATGACAAAGAAAACCRAAACAGTCCTGAATGGTGACACAAACACAAAAACAGGAAACAACTAACCACAAACACAGGTGGGAACAGGCTACCTAAGTATGATTCTCAATCAGAGACAACGATTGACAGCTGCCTCTGATTGGGAAGCATACTAGACCAAACACAGATATACAACACATAGAACAAAACATAGAATAGAACATAGAATGCCCACCCCAACTCACACCCTGACCAAACCGACATAAAAAAGGAACTAAGGTCAGAACGTGACAATAATGCTATAATCAACTATATCTCYTGTCCCGTTTGGTTCATATGTGCAGCTTTTTTTTCTCATTCTCATTAATCCACACAACATGCGTTGGAATAATTGTCTGTAATTGACACGAGGAGGAGCGCTACATCATTGGTGGAGGACTTGTTTATTGTAGACTTGTTATATTATATTATCTTATACAATTTCTTAAGTTATCTCTTTAACCTACTAAAGTTTGTTTTGAATGAAATCAGTTTGGGAAATCGCAATTGTTGAACGTATACCACTACGCTACTTGACCTAAGAGCACCTTACAAATGCCTTGATTTATCCACGCCCTCCCTCCTTGATCCTTGCCTGTGTTCACGCCCTGGCCTTAGTATTCTTTGTTTTCTTTATTATTTTAGTTAGGTCAGGGTGTGACATGGGGAATGTTTGTTTGGGTGGTATATGGTAAAGGGGGTGTTGGGTTTAGTGTATGGGTTGTGTTGATGAATGTTTCTAGGTATGTCTATGGTTGCCTGAGTGGTTCTCAATCAGAGACAGATGTCTTTCATTTGTCTCTGATTGGAGGCCATATTTAAGGCAGCCATAGGCATCATGCATTTGTGGGTAATTGTCTATGTCTGTGTCTATGTTGCATGTTTTTTGCACTTAGTCATTTATAGCTTCACGTTCGTCTATTTGTTGTTTTGTTTAGTTTTCTTCTTCTAAATAAAGAGAAGATGTATTTTTCACACGCTGCGCCTTGGTCCTCTCTCTCTCCCTTTGACGATCGTGACAGAATTACCCACCAAACAAGGACCAAGCAGCGTGTCAAGCGGCAACAGGAGCAAGGCATAAAGGATTCATGGACATGGGAGGAGATATTGGATGGTAAAGGACCTTGGGCACAACCGGGAGAATATCGCCTCCCTCGTGAAGAGCTGGAGGCTAGCGAAAGCGAGAGGAGGCGATATGAGGAGGCAGCACGGAGGCAAGGCTGGAAGCCCGCAAGTACAACCCAAACATTTCTTGGGGGGGATAAGAGGTAGTGGGCCGAGGGCAGGTAGGAGACCTGCGCCCACTTCCCAGGCTAACCGTGGAGAGCGGGAGTACGGGCAGACACCGTGTTACGCAGTAGAGCGCACGGTGTCTCCTGTACGTGTTCATAGCCCGGTGCGGGTTATCCACCTCCCCGCACTGGTAGGGCTAGATTGGGCATAGGCCAGGTGCCATGAAGCCGGCTCAACGCGTCTTGTCTCCAGTGCGTCTTCTCGGGCCGGCATACATGGCACCAGCCTTACGCATGGGGTCCCCGGTTCGCCTACAAAGCCCGGGTGCGGGTTATTCCACCTCCCCGCACTGGTCGGGGCGACGGGGAGCATTCAACCAGGTAAGGTTGTGGCAGGCTCGGTGCTCAAGGGAGCCAGTACGCCTGCACGGTCCGGTATTCCGGCGCCACCTCCCCGCCCCAGTCCAGTTCCACCAGTGCCTACACCACGCACCAGGCTCCAGTGTGTCTACAGAGCCCTGTTCCTCCTCCACGCACTCGCCCTATGGTGCGTGTCTCCAGCCCGGTACCACCAATTCCGGCACCACGCACCAAGCCTCCTGTGCGTCTCCAGAGTCCTGTGCATCCTGTTGCTGCTCCCCGCACTAGCCCTGAGATGCTGTCCCCAGCCCGGTACCACCAGTTCCGGCCAACACGCACTAGGCCTAATGTGCGTCTCCAAGACCCTGTACGCACTGTTGCTTCTCCCCGCACTCGCCCTGAGGTGCGTGCCCCCACGGTACCACCTGTGCCGGTACCACGCACCAGGCCTATAGTGCGCTTTGAGAGCCCAGTGTGTTCCTGTTACTTGCTCCCCGCACTAGCCCTGAGATGCGTGTCCCCAGCCCGGTACCACCAGTTCGGCACCACGCACTAGGCCTAATGTGCGTATCCAGGGTCCAGTATTGCCCTGTTCCTTCTCCCCGCACTAGCCTTCAGGTGCGTGTCCCCAGCCCGGTACCACCAGTTCCGGCACCACGCACCAGGCCTACAGTGCGCCTCAGCCGGCCAGAGCTGCCCGTCTGCCAAGCACCATCTGAGCCATCCGTCTACCAGTGCATCTGAGCCATCCGCTCTACCAGCGCCATCTGAGCCATCCGTCTACCCAGCGCCATCTGACGCATCCGTCTACCCAGCGCCATCTGAGCCATCCGTCTACCAAGCGCCATCTGAGCCCCCGTCTGTCCCGAGCCGTCAGAGCCGTTCGTCAGTCAGGAGCTGCTAGAGCCATTCGTCAGTCAGGATCTGCCAGAGCCGCCAACCAGACAGGATCTGCCAGAGTCGCCAGCCAGCCAGGATCTGCCAGAGTCGCCAGCCAGCCATGAGCAGCCAGAGTCGCCAGCCATCCATGAGCAGCCAGTCGCCAGCCAGCCATGAGCAGCCAGAGTCGCCCAGCCAGCCATGAGCAGCCAGAGTCGCCAGCCAGCCATGAGCAGCCAGAGTCGCCAGCCACCATGAGCAGCCAGAGTCGCCAGCAGCCATGAGCAGCCAGAGTCCAGCAGCCATGAGCGCAAGTCGCCAGCACCATGAGCAGCCAGAGTCGCCAGCCAGCCAGGATCTTCCGAAGCCGCCAGCCAGCCAGGATCTACCAGAGACAACGAAGCGATATTGACAATGGTGGAGTGGGGGCCACGTCCCGCACCCGAGCCGCCGCCATATTAAGCCCACCCCGGACCCTCCTTTATGTGTCAGGTTTTGCGGCCGGAGTCTGCACCTTTGGGGGGGTACTGTCACGCCCTGGCCTTAGTATTCTTTGTTTCTTTATTATTTTAGTTAGGTCAGGGTGTGACATGGGGAATGTTTGTGTTTTGGGTGGTTATATGGTAAAGGGGTGTTGGGTTTAGTGTATGGGTTGTGTTGAGTGAATGTTTCTAGGTATGTCTATGGTTGCCAGAGTGGTCCAATCAGAGACAGATGTTCTTTCATTGTCTCTTGATTGGGAGCCATATTTAAGGCAGCCATAGGCATCATGCATTTGTGGGTAATTGTCTATGTCTATGTTGCATGTTTTGCACTTAGTCATTTATAGCTTCACGTTCGTCTATTTGTGTTTGTTTAGTTTTTCTTCTTCTAAATAAAGAAAGATGTATTTTTCACACGCTGCGCCTTGGTCCTCTCTCTCTCCCTTTGACGATCGTGACAGCCTGCCTAGCTTCCTCCTCTCATCCATGTGTATATATGACAAGAATAAGAAGCAGAAGTTCTGAGCTGTCCGATCAGGCCCAAGTGTTAGTTAGTCCATGCTTTAGTAGTTAGTGCTAGTGTTAGTTAGTGCTTTATAACGTTGGCAAATGCTGCCTCTTGCTCTCTGTCAGCCCATAGGAGAACCGAATGCCCAACGCATCTCCATGCACAAAAGTTGTCCACAAATCACAATTCTAGACAGCATTTCTCGAGTTGTAACCACGCCCATGATGTGTAGGGCAGGCATTCTACCAAAATGGACAATGAGGAAGCCAGCTCAGCCTCTCGTGAGAAAGAAATCATTCCGAAAAAGGGTAGTAATGTCAAGTGGAACTGGTTTGGGTTTGAGAGATCAGATGTTCAGCACATCAGTGTGTGCATGATAACCGACAGTGGAGCAACATGATAAAAGCATTGCACTTGAACAGGTGGACCTTCCTGCAGTGCTTTGGACACAGGCTTCACCTTGCCATTGTAAGTGTGCCATTGGATAATGAAAATGCATAAAAAATTATTCAGTCCAGCTGTAATATATATATATATATATATACACTGCTCAAAAAAATAAAGGGAACACTTAACAACACAATGTAACTCCAAGTCAATCACACTTCTGTGAAATCAAACTGTCCACTTAGGAAGCAACACTGATGACAATAAATTTCACATGCTGTTGTGCAAATGGAATAGACAAAAGGTGGAAATTATAGGCAATTAGCAAGACACCCCAAAAAGGAGTGTTCTGCAGGTGGTGACCACAGACCACTTCTCAGTTCCTATGCTTCCTGGCTGATGTTTTGGTCACTTTTGAATGCTGGCGGTGCTTCACTCTAGTGGTAGCATGAGACGGAGTCTACAACCCACACAAGTGGCTCAGGTAGTGCAGTCATCCAGGATGGCACATCAATGCGAGCTGTGGCAAAAAGTTTGCTGTGTCTGTCAGCGTAGTGTCCAGAGCATGGAGGCGCTACCAGGAGACAGGCCAGTACATCAGGAGACGTGGGAGAGGCCGTAGGAGGGCAACAACCCAGCAGAGGACCGCTACCTCCGCCTTTGTGCAAGGAGGTGCACTGCCAGAGCCTGCAAAATGACCTCCAGCAGGCCACAAATGTGCATGTTGTCTGCTCAAACGGTCAGAAACAGACCAGGTGGGGGTTGTTGCTTACAGCCCAAACCGTGCAGGACGTTTGGCATTTGCCAGAAACACCAAGATTGGCAAATTCGCCACTGGCGCCCTGTGCTCTTCACAGATGAAAGCAGTTCACACTGAGCACATGACACATGTGACAGAGTCTGGAGACGCCGTGGAGATGTTCTGCCTACTGCAACATCCTCCAGCATGACCGGTTTGCGGTGGGTCAGTCATGGTGTGGGGTGGCATTTCTTTGTGGGCCGCACAGCCCTCCATGTGCTCGCCAGAGGTAGCCTGACTGCCATTAGGTACCGAGATGAGATCCTCAGACCCTTGTGAGACCATATGCTGACAATGCACATTTGTGGCCTGCTGGAGGTCATTTTGCAGGGCCTGCAGTGCACCTCCTTGCACAAAGGCGGAGGTAGCGTCCTGCTGCTGGGTTGTTGCCCTCCTACGGCCTCCTCCACGTCTCCTGATGTACTGGCCTGTCTCCTGGTAGCGCCTCCTATGCTCTGGACACTACGCTGACAGACACAGCAACATTTTTGCCACAGCTCGCATTGATGTGCCATCCTGGATGAACTGCACTACCTGAGCCACTTGTGTGGGTTGTAGACTCCGTCTCATGCTACCACTAGAGTGAGAGCACCGCCAGCATTCAAAAGTGACCAAAACATCAGCCAGGAAGCATAGGAACTGAGAATGTGTCTGTGGTCACCACCTGCAGAATCACTCCTTTTTTGGGGGTGTCTTGCTAATTGCCTCAAATTCCACCTTTGTCTATTCCATTTGCACAACAGCATGTGAAATGTATTGTCAATCAGTGTTGCTTCCTAAGTGGACAGTTTGATTTCAAGAAGTGTGATTGACTTGGAGTTACATTGTGTTGTTTAAGTGTTCCCTTTATTTTTTTGAGCAGTGTATATTAACCTTAGTAGCTAGTTCTAATTCTACCTATCCAATAACAAATTAACCACATGCATGTTTAAATAATAACAACAATGTTATGACTGTCAATCCTGTGTGAGGATCAAAGAGAGCCCCACCTCCTTTCTCTCCCACCAGACAGGAAGGGGGAAGTTGGGCCAGTTGTACGACTTAATGACCGGTTGTAAACTTTCTCTCTCTCTTGCCTTTGCAGGATTGAGACTGGAATGTCTGAGCGTCACAACAGTACTTTAACATCAAAATATTGGACATTCAAATAATCTGGGAAATGGTTGGTGGGGCTCAACAATAATCATGTCAAATCAGTTGCTGTTTTGTGATATCATTAATGGGAGCCCCCCCAAAAGATGTACCTTTATTTAACTAGGCRAGTCAATTAAGAACAAATTCTTATTTTCAATGACAGCCTAGGAACAGTGGGTTAAATGCCTTGGTCAGTGGCAGAATGACTGATTTGGAACTTGTCAGCTCAGGGATTCAATCTTTCAACCTTTCGGTTACTAGTCCAACGCTCTAACCACTAGGCTACCTGCTGGCTACCTGCCGCCCCACATAAGAATAGACGTTCCTAATTGTCCCACACTTAATTGCCTAAATCAGTCTTTCCTTTGTTTTTAATTCTCTCTCGCTTTTACTTTTGACCTCAGTATATTCAGGAGTGCATGTTAAGCAAACTTTCTTTAACAATTGATACAGGGGATGCATAAAGCCSAGACAAATGGGGAGGTATGTAGTTCATCCATCACACACAAAGAAGACTCATTGTTCGCAGATTTTAACCTATAGGCGTTATTCTCTCCTTTTGCTGTGAGACCCACAAATCATGCATAGACAGGGGAACCTGTGTAGGAAGGCGAGGGATGGGGATGAGCTCTGAACTTTTTCAATAAAAGAAAATAGGAAAAAGAGGTTCATATTTTTTTTAACCATTTTAGAAAGAAGGGAGTTTTGAAAGCAGTGGCACAGTTTCTAACGGTTTTCTTCTGTGGAAGAAGGAGAGGACCAAAGCGCAGCGTGATTAGTGTTCATCATGTTTAATCAAAGACAATAAAGTGAACACTTCCAAAAATACAAAACGTGAAAACCGAAACAGTTCTATCTGGTGCAGACACAAAGACTGAAGACAACCACCCACAAAACCCAACACAAAACAGGCTACCTAAATATRGTTCCCAATCAGAGACAACACAAAACACCTGCCTCTGATTGAGAACCATATCAGGCCAAACACAGAAATAGGAAAAACATAGAAATACAAAACTAGACTGCCCACCCCAACTCACGCCCTGACCATTCTAAATAAAGACACAACAAAGGAAATAAAGGTCAGAACGTGACACAGTTTACTGGTGTTTTGTTCGTATTGACTTCACTTAACTAGTAATTGTCAGTGGAGCTCCTCTCAATTGATTGCCGAATATCATTTTTTCTAAATGGAGGAGAGAATTAGCCAATTCATGCCAGTAGTAACCAAGAGAGGTAATGCAATGCAAAAAAAGAAAGCTGCATAAAAAAATTGTCTGACTGTCAGAGTATGAAATGTCCGTTACCTTTTGTATGTTTCTGTTGAATCATAAGTTCCAACTTTTGTTCCAAATCTCTTTTGTTATGTACTGTAGATTACTATTGTTCACTTTTAAGTCCCACAGCAAGGTGGTTTTCACCATTGTTTATTTTTAACTGTTWGCAGTCAATAATATTTGTGGGCACTGTGACAGTTTTAAGGGATTTTAGCTGGTTCTTAGCTCGGCTCCTATTGCATGAAGTTTTTTTGTTATGATGAGTACGCTTTCAAACACTTTTGTCTGCTGGATGCTGGAAGCTGTGTTATGCTGAGCAGTCACAGCCTATTTGCATGACGCCCTGCTTGTCAGAAAGGAGCTTTGAGCCACTCCAATGTGATGGGAACTCTAATCATTTTGGGGTGTGGCACATTAAACCACATTAGGCTGAGTTCACAGTCCCCAGAGGAACTATAATAAACACAGAACTATGAGTTTCACAACATTCTCTCCAAAAAACATGTTGCTTTGAAGCTCTCCGAAGGGGCCAAAAATGAAAACAAAACAAAGCGTCAAAAAGTGAGCTCTGCATGGTGTCTACCTGGTACTTTCGAGCAATGTCAGGAAACGGTAAAGGCACTGCTGAAAAGAGAGTGTAGTCTACTGAAGAGTGGAGTGGTGGCGTAACCTACTTGGAAACGGCATTGGGAAAATATAGAGAACTGCAAGAAGTACAGAGAGAACCAAAAAGAGAGCCCCAAGACTCAGGGGTTTGCACGTTGAGCAGTGAGATTGATGAACCATGGTGCTACTCTTTCTTCATTGACTTAAAAATCWATTTGCCTGAATTCTTATGCTTTGGCAGAAGGGGAAACTTTTGGTTTCCACAGAACAGCACTGATTTCCGGATTACTCATTTAAGGAAAACTTGTAGGGTGTTTTGCTTAATGTTTATGTAGCTTTTGTCCCTTTATACATCTAATCAAATGGCTACCCAGACTACTTGCATTGCCCCCCCTCTTTTACGCTGCTGCTACTCTCTGTTATTATCTATGCATAAGTCACTTTAATAACTCTACCCACATGTATATATTACCTCAATTACATTGACTAACCGTTGCCCCCACACATTGACTCTGTACTGGTACCCCTTGTATATAGCCTCACTATTGTTATTTTACTGCTGCTCTTTAAATATGTGTTACTTTATTTCTTGCGCAGGTGACAAATATAATTTTATTTGATTTACATTACTGTAGGTACAGTTGAAGTCGGAAGTTTACATACACCTTAGCCAAATACATTTTAACTCAGTTTTTCACAATTCCTGACATTTAATCMGAGTAAAAATTCCCTGTCTTATGTCAGGTAGGATCCCCACATTATTTTATGAATGTGAAATGTCAGAATAATAGTAKAGAGAGATTTATTTCAGCTTTTATTTCTTTCATCACATTCCCAGTGGGTCAKAAAATTACATACACTCAATTAGTATTTGGTAGCATTGCCTTTACATTGTTTAACTTGGGTCAAGCATTTCGGGTAGCCTTCCACAAGCTTCCCATAATAAGTTGGGTGAATTTTGACCCATTCCTCCTTACAGAGCTGGTGTAACTGAGTCAGGTTAGTCGGCCTCCTTGCTCACACACGCTTTTTCAGGTCTGCCCACAAATTTTCTATAGGCTCGAGGTCAGGGCTTTGTGATGGCCACTCCAATACCTTGACTTTGTTGTCCTTAAGCCATTTTGCCACAACTTTGGAAGTATGCGTGGGGTCATTGTMCAATTGGAAGACCTATTTGCGACCAAGCTTTAACTTCCTGACCTATGTCTTGAGATGTTGCTTCAATATATCCACATATTTTCCTACCTCATGATACCATCTATTTTGTGAAGTGCGCCAGACACTCCTGCAGCAAAGCACCCCCACAACATGATGCTGCCTCCCCCGTGCTTCATGGTTGTGATGGTGTTCTTCGGCTTGCAAGCATCCCCATTGTTCCTCCAAAACAATGGCATTATGGCCAAACAGTTCTATTTTTGTTTCATCAGACCAGAGGACATTTCTCAGAAAGGTACGATCTTTGTCCCCATGTGCAGTTGCAAACCGTAGTCTGGCATTTTTATGGCGGTTTTGGAGCAGTGGCTTCTTCCTTGCTGATCAGCCTTTCAGGTTATATCGATATAGGACTCGTTTTACTGTGGATATAGATACTTTTGTACCTGTTTCCTCCAGCATCTTCACAAGGTCCTTTGCTGTTGTTCTGGGATTGATTTGCACTTTTCACACCAAAGTACTTTCATCTCTAGGAGACAGAACGCGTCTCCTTCCTGAGCGGTATGCCGGCTGCGTGGTCCCATGGTGTTTATACTTGCATACAATTTTTTGTACAGATGAACGTGGTACCTTTAGGCATTTGGAAAATGCTCCCAAGGATGAATCAGACTTGTGGAGGTCTACTATTTTTTTCTGAGGTCTTGGCTGATTTCTTTTGATTTTCCCATGATGTCAAGCGAAGAAGCACCGAGTTTGAAGGTAGGGCTTGAAATACATCCACAGGTATTCCTCCAATTGACTCAAATTATGTCAATTAGCCAATCAGAAGCTTCTAAAGCTATGACATTTTTTCTGGAATTTTCCAAACTGTATAGTTTTACAAGACTACAAGACTATCATTACTAACGGTATTACTTTGCTTCTCCAGTGTCTGTCTTCAGACTGTGGTCAGAGCATTCACAGCAAAACAATAACTAATTTTAAATTAGTATCAAAACTGTCCAATAAAACCTTGTTCAATAAAACGTTGTTAAACTAGAATTTCTCTCTAATTACAGAACCATTACTCTAAATCACAGCAGAATCCTTTCTTTGTAATGGCATTGATTGTATAATCCTTCTTATGAAGTATAGACAGTCTGAAAACTGTATGTGTATGAGTGAGTATGTATGTATGCACTTTAGTGCTTGTGTGATCTGACAGTGTGTGAACGCTCACTGTAGCCGTGTGGAGAATACACAGTAGGCGTTATGGAATTCGTTATGCAATTTCCAGACATCTTCCTGACAAAGGCATTCATCTACTGTCACATGTTTCAGCTCTGGAGGAGCAATGATTAGCCATACATGAACCTCTCATTGTACCAAGAGAACAGAGCAGAGAACAGAGCTGAATCGCTTTACAGTAGCAAGACTTATTGTTGAGAGAGAGAGTGGGAGAATTTTCTATTTTGCGAAATAATGAGAAGAGCATGAAATAAAGCAAAGGCCAAATACTTTATCTGCCCACAGATGAAACAAACTCTAGAGACTAGTGTTCACCGTTGAGAATGGATGAAAGGAAACGGTGTAATATGCAATGCTAGGTCAATGAAAATATTATTCTATGTTTGATGTTTTTTCACTACACATTAAATGCATTTATATTAATGTAGTTTATTATACAGGACTTATTACTGAACAATAGTGCATGCAACATTAAAATAATTGATACAATTTATGTTAATAAACATCTTAACAGAAGCAGATTATGTTCATAGATGATAATTCATTAATAKATATATTAAGTTTAAATTCCTGTAGGCTATCAATTTATGTAGATACTTTACATACCATCATGAAAAGCAATTATTTATTACATATGCAGAATACATTAACTGGAATATGATATGATTTGCTGAGCCCTATGAGCATTTTCACAGTACATTATTTGACATAATATGGTGCCTGACCTTACTCTATTCATTTGAATGTAGACATTGCTGATGTGTTCACTTCCCTGTGATAGCCTAATGCCATATACTGTAGCTAAAGCAGTTTATTTCTACACAGCAAATTATCCAGTGTTAAATCAGCACTGACAGTGTTCAATTTAACACTGCTCCAGTGACTATACGGGTCGTACTTGCCAGGGACAAATGAACACACTGCTTAGTGTAAAGCCTTATTTGCATCTTTCCCAAAGTCAATTGTAGAGTTACCATCCATTACTGTATTTGTTAGTGACAGAGAAATTGTTGTTGCATTAATCCAGTCCTGTGGCCTTCATGAAGTTAGACCCCTGTGAATATGTACAACAGATAGTTCAAGGACATATTTTGAGGTCCTAGTTTCTATTCTAACCAAATAAAGTGGCCTGAATCTCATGGTTTACAGGCAAAATCAGGCCTGCAAGTCACATTATGCTGGCTTGCAAAGTTAAGTGTAATTCCTTTTGGGATGCTGACAGAGTGGGTATATCCAACATTTGGCAATATGTTTACCTGCAACCTGCACTTAGAATGACTGCCAGGTTTGTAAGACTAACTTATGAGACTACCTAAAGCATTTCAATTGGAACAGCTATTTCAGTAACGGGTGCAATAAGTCCAGCTAACAGATTGGATACGTTTAGAAAAACAGTCATTTGTATTTGAGTAGCATAAGATGAATTAGTCAATAAATGTACATGCAAAAACTAAGATATCAAAACAAACGGTACTCATTCACCTGTACAGGTGTTTTCTACTGGTCCCTCGGGTCCCATTTTCATCCTTACCTTATCATCAGTGATGAATTTAGACCTGGGAAATTAGCAGTATCAGTCAAAAGTTTGGACAAACCTACTCATTCAATGTTTTCTCTTTATTTTTACTATTTTCTACATTGTAGAATAATAGTGAAGACATCAAAACTATGAAATAACACACATGAAATCATGTGTTAAACAAATCAAAATGTATTTTATATTAGTTTTTGTATTTATTATGGATCCCCATTAGCTGCTGCCTTGGCAGCAACTACCCTTCCTGGGGTCTAGCCAAATTAAGGCAGTTTATACAATTTTAAAACATTACAATACATTCACAGATTTCACAACACACTGTGTGCCCTCAGGCCACTACTCAACTACTACCACATATCTACAGTACTATATCCATGTGTGTGAATAGTGCGTATGTTATAGTGTGTGTGTGTGTGTGTGTATGCATGTGTCTGTGCCTATGTTTGTGTTGCTTCACAGTCCCCGCTGTTCCATAAGGTGTTTTTTAAATGTTTTTTCATAAACCTAATTACACTGCTTGCATCAGTTACTTGACGTGGAATAGAGTTACATGTAGTTATGGCTCTATGTAGTCCTGTRCGCCTCCCGTAGTCTGTTCGGGACTTAGGGACTGTGAAGAGACTTCTTGTGGCATGACTTGTGGGGTATGCATGTGTGTCCAAGCTGTGTGCCAGTAGTTCAAATAGACAGCTCGGTGCAACCAACATGTCAATCTCTCCTCCACTTTGAGCCAGGAGAGATTGACATGCATATTATTATTATTATTAATATTAGCTCTCTGTGTACATCCAAGGGCCAGCCGTGCTGCTATGTTCTGAGCCAATTGCAATTTTCCTAAGTCCCTTTTTGTGGCACCTGACCACAGGACTGAACAGTAGTCAAGGTGCGGCAAAACTAGGGCCTGTAAGACCTGCCTTGTTGATAATGTTGTTAAGAAGGCAGAGTAGCGCTTTATTTTGGACAGACTTCTCCCCATCTTAGCTACTGTTTTATCAATATGTTTTGACCATGACAGTTTACAATCCAGGGTTACTCCAAGCTGTTTAGTCATCTCACCTTGCTCAATTTCCATATTATTTATTACAAGATGTATTTGAGGTTTAGGGTTTAGTGAATGATTTGTCCCAAATACAATGCTTTTAGTTTTAGAAATATTTAGGGCTAATGTATTCCTTGCCACCCGCTCTGAAACTAACTGCAACTCTTTGTTAAGTGTTGCAGTCATTTCAGTCGCTGTAGTAGCTGACGTGTATAGTGTTGAGTCATCCGCATACATAGACACTCTGGCTTTACTCAAAGTCAGTGGCATGTCGTTAGTAAAGATTTTAAAAAGCAAGGGGTCTAAACAGCTACCCTGGGGAATTCCTGATTCTACCTGGATTATGTTTGAGAGGATTCTGTGTTCTGTTAGACAAGTAACTGTTTATCCACATTATAGCAAGAGGTGTAAAGCCATAGCACATACATTTTTCCAGCAGCAGACTATGATCGATAATGTCAAAAGCTGCACTGAAGTCTAACAAGACAGCCCCCACAATCATCAGTCATTTGTGTAAGTGCTGTGCTTGTTGAGTTTCCTTCCCTATAAGTGTGCTGAAAGTCTGTTGTCAATTGTATATTGTATTGTATATGTTCAAACACAATATTTTTCAGAAGTTTACTAAGGGTTGGTAACAGGCTGATTGGTCGGCTATTTGAGCCAGGCCCGAGGGCACACACTTTCTAGTAGGCTGAAATTGAAGGGGCAAATAGGAGTGGCAATATCATCTGCTATTATCCTCAGTAGTTTTCCATCCAGATTGTCAGACCCCAGTGGCTTATCATTGTTGACAGACAACAATAATTGTTTCTCCTCTTCCACACTGACTTTACGCAATTCTTGTCTTTCATAATTTGGTCCGATATACTTGGATGTGTAGCGTCAGCGTTTGCTGCTGGCATGTCATCCCTAAATGTGCTTATCTTGCCAATGAAAAAGTCATTAAAGTAGTTGGCAATATCAGTGGGCGTTGTGATGAATGAGCCTTCTGATTCAATGAATGATGGAGCTGAGTGGTCTTTTTCCCCCAAAATGTMATTTAAGGTGTCCCAAAGCTTTATACTATGATTCTTTATATCATTTATCTTTGTTTCATATTATAGTTTATTTTTATTTAGTTTAGTCACATGATTTCTTAAATTGCAGTATATTTTCCAATCAGTTGGGCTGCAAGACTTATTTGCCATATCTTTTGCCTCATCCCTCTCAACCATACCATTTTTCAATTCCTCATTAATCCAAGGGGATTCAACAGTTTCTACTGTCATTTTCTTAATGGTTGCATGCTTTTTAGTAACTGGAATAAGCAATTTCCTAAATGTGTCAAGTATTATGACGACTCATTGTTACAGTGGTAGAGATTAACTGAGCTGGTCTTGGATCATTGAAAAGTCATTGTTTCAACGCAGCCTTGAGAGTCGAGGAGCCAACATGATTTGGATGGACTCCGTCATTCCTGTAGAGCATCTTCTGTTTCCAGAAGGTGTCAAAGTTCTCTATGAAAGTGACTCCAGCAGAGCTAAAGTAATCTTTTAGACAGATGTGTAATGCCAGCAGTCTGCTGAGTCTTTCACACCCACGGCCCAACGATGGTACTGGACCTAAAATGATTAGCCGTATTTTGGAGTATTGTAATGCTAAAAAAAAGTTATTTAAAATCCATTTTCAAATGTTCCGAGCTAGCACTCCTAGGAGTTGGAGGCCAGGTCATCTGATCAGGCACTCCATCACTCTCCTTCTTTGTCAAAAAAGCCCTTACACAGCCTGGAGGTGTGTTGGGTCATTGTCCTGTTGAAAAACAAATGATATTCCCACTAAGCCCAAACCAGATGAAATTACATATCACTGCAGAATGCTGTGGTAGCCACGCTGGTTAAGTGGGACTTGAATAATAAATAAATCACAGACAGTGTGAGCAGCAAAGCACCCCCACACCATAACACCTCCTCCTCCATGCTTCACGGTGGGAACCACACATGCTGAGATCATCAATTCACCTACTCTGCTTCTCACAAAGACACAGCAGTTGGAACCAAAAATCTCAAATTTGGACTCATCAGACCAAAGGACAGATTTCCACCGGTCGAATGTCCATTGCTCGTGATTTTTGGTCCAAGCAAGTCTCTTCTTCTTATTGGTGTCCGTAAGTAGTGGTTTCTTTGCAGCAATTCAACCTTGAAAGCCTGATTTCACGCAGTCTCCTCTGAACAGTCGATATTGATATTGAGATGTGTCTGTTACTTGAACTCTGTGAATCATTTATTTGGGCTGTAAATTCTGAGGCTGGTAAGTCTATTGAACTTATCCTTTCCAGTAGAGGAAAATCTGGGTCTTCCTTTCTTGTGACGGTCCTCATGAGAGCTAGTTTCATCATTCCGCTTGAAAGTTTTTGCAACTGCACTTGAAGAAACTTTAAAAGTTATTTAAAATTTTCCGAATCGATTGACCTTCATCTCTTAAAGTAATGATGGACTATCGTTTCTCTTTGCTTATTTGAGCAGTTCTTGCCATAATATGGACTTGGTATTTTACCAAATAGGGGTATCTTTGCATACCACCCCTACCTTGTCACAATACAACTGATTGGCTCAAGCGCATTAAGAAGGAAAGAAATTCCACAAATTAACTTTTAACAAGGCACATCTGTTAATTGAAATGCATTTCAGGTGACTTCCTCGTGAAGTTGGGTGAAGAGTGTGCAAAGCTGTCATCAAGGCAAAGGGTGGCTACTTTGAAGAATCTCAAATATAAAATATATTTTGATTTGTTTAATAAACACTTTTTTGCTTACTACATGATTCCATGTGTGTTATTTCATAGTGTTGATGTCTTCACTATTGTTCTATAATGTAGAAAATAGTAAAAAAAATAAAGAAAACCCCTTGAATGTGTAGATGTATCTAATATTTTGACTGGTACTGTAAATGGAAAACCAGCTAACACAGTGACCGGGAGGACTGAGTAGCCCTTTCTCTATGTAACTAATACCAGTTGCAATTTCAAACAAGTTCAGAGTGGAGCTGTTTCTAAGGACGTGGAGAACTGCTTTTGATGTGTGATATTTTTAAAGCTGGCAAATGCCCATGGGTTTGGATAAAGCTATAGCTATCAATCACATCTCAAGGTTGAAATGTATAAGATTTAGCCAAAATGGTTTGCAGCGAACGTCATCTTCACTTGTAGCTCAGTTGGAACACTTGAATCTTTCTCCTCACATACTTTTTTGGTTAGAGAAAACATATTCATCAGTTATTTAAAGCAGTCCTGGAGGATCCATCCTCTCTTGATACATTTTAGGGCAATATGTCAATGTGGTGACAAATGTAGGGAAACCTCGACCTCATCATTCTCTGGATGAACGTCCATTAACAAAATAAAACGGGTGGGTTTCAGCCAGTCATTTTAACTTGTGGTGTATGAATTATTATATTGCTGAGAAGTACATTTATTGTGTGTGTTTTGTTGCCCGGAAGCAATTTCTAATAGCTCCCTTTCAGGACTGGTTGGGCCTTGATGAATGTTGGCTAATCTCTGAAGTCAACTATGGTGTTTACGATAATTTATCACATTTTTGAAAGGATCTCCTAGTGGGAATATTAACAAGCACTTTGCCATGGTTAAAGTCTTTAGGAATATTAGAAGTTCTCTGGCATCTGATGAAGAACTCCAGCAGAGGTTAGATAACACTCACCTTTTTAGTAAGTTTTAGAATTTCACTCTGATGAAAACGCCCTCGGAACAGTTATTTTTGTCAAAAATAGAAGGCTATGAATCGCGGTGCGTCGCTGTAGCATAAATAAGGCGCATAGAAAATAGATGGGAGAAATGCTTGGTTTTGATTCATTACAGCTTCATTAAGTCAAGAATCCATTACACAGCTTTTAAAAGTAACTCATACTAGTAATTAAATCATTTCTATAAATAATGTAGCTGGTTTAGAGAAATGTATAATAATACCTTAAATTGATAAAAGCATTAGAGGCAACAAAACACACACAATGCAAGGTTTGATATTATTGATCATGATGTGTCACACTGTTAATTCCAGTATTGATGTTGCATTATAATTTGATATAATGTCCACACAAATTAATGACTCCAAACTAATGTAAGCCATGCATTGATATTGTACAATGTTTCAAAAGTGTTTAAAGTGGATGACATAGTGGTCACATCCTAAAGTATAATTAAAAACTACAATGATATTCAATTTAGCCCGAATATACACTACATGACCAAAAGTATGTGGACACCTGCTTGTCAAACATCTCATTCCAAAATCATGGGTATTAATATGGAGTTGGTCCCCCCTTTGCTGCTATAACAGCCTTCTTGGAAGGTTTTCCACTAGATGATGGAACATTGCTGCTGGGACTCGCTTCCATTCAGCCACGAGCATTAGTGAGGTCGGGCGCTGATGTTGGGCGATTAGGCCTGGCTCGCAGTCGGCGTTCCAATTCATCCCAAAGGTGTTCGATGGAGTTGAGGTCAGGACTCTGTGCATGCCAGTCAAGTTCTTCCACACCGATCTCGACAAACCATATCTGTATGGACCTTGCTTTGTGCAAGGGGGCATTGTCATGCTGAAACAGGAATGGGCCTTGCCCAAACTGTTGCCACAAGGTTGGAAGCACAGCATCATCTAGAACGTCATTGTATTCTGTAGCGTTAAAATGTCACTTCATTGGGGCTTAGCCGAACCATGAAAAACAGCCCCAGACCATTATTCCTCCTCCACCAAACTTGACAGTTGCCACTGTGCATTGGGGCAGGTAGCGTTCTCATGAAATCCGCCAAATTCAGATTGGTGCTTCGGACTGCCAAATGGTGATGCGTGATTCATCATTCCAGAGAATACATTTCCACTGCTCCAGAATCGAATGCCGGTGACCTTTACAACACTCGAGCTGAAGCTTGGCATTGCGCATGGTGATTTTAGGCTTGTATGCAGCTGCTTGTCCATTTCATGAAGCTCCAGACGAACAGTTATTGTGCTGTCTTTGATTCCAGTGGCAGTTTGGAACTCGGTAGTGAGTTTTGCAACTGAGGACAGATGCTTTTTTTCTTGCTACGCGCTTCAAAACTCACGTTCTGTGAGCTTGTGTGGCCTACCACTTTGCAGCTGAGCCATTGTTGCTCGTAGACATTTCCACTTCACAATAACAGCACTTACAGTTGACCGGGGCAGCTCTAGCACGGCCAAAATTTTACAAACTGACTTGTTGGAAAGGTGGTATCCTATGACGGTGCCACATTGGAAGTCACTGAGATCTTCAGTAAGAACATTCTTCTGCCAATGTTTGTCTATGGAGATTGCATGGCTTTGTGCTCGATGTTATACACCTGTCAGTGACGGTGTAGCTGAAATAGCCGTGTCCACATACTTTTGTGTAAATAGTGTAGTAATTTCACTGTGTGTCATTGTTCTCAAATACAAAAAAACATCTGCCTTCTTCTATACAAGCAGTAAAGACCTGAAAAAGCTCAATTTTAACTAGAGCACATATGGTAGTGTAAGGTGTGTTTTGAGATGCCTCTGGACATGCTCTTATTTTAGCCATGTCATTGTGCCTGCTGACTGCTCACCTGGTTGAGGTGACTCACTGGTGCTTACTGTACTAGCCCTCGCCCCGTTTCTGTGCCACACATACACACTGGCAGGACCTGTTCATCCGGTTTTGTTTTTAAACAGATTTTGGTACAGGGGCATGTGGCCATGAACCTGTCCATATGGCGTAAATAGAGACCGAGAGGGGCCGGGCGGACGCTCACCTGATAGCGTAATAACACACACAAACACGCCCACACACAGTGGTGTTGTTGTGGGGACACATGCCAGAGTTGTGCCCCAGATGCTGCAAGGCCAGCAGCTTCTGAGTTTGGGCATGCTGGGAATCAGTCTACAGCTAGGCCATGTTAATAGGACACACTGAGCTTGGTGAGCATCTGAAGTGCTTTTAATGATTGTAAAGATATACAATTATTTTTGGTTCCTTCAGCCTATTCAATTGAATTTGTCTGAAATCAAATAACGAATTCGTCAGATCAGTGTGATTTTTAAAAATTGAATGTCAGCTAAATTGCTTTCAACACCTCATGCGCATTGAATAGCGGTGAAGGCAATGTAGCATTTGCAGCCTATTAGAAGAGTTGGGGTCATGGCTTTCAAGTTGTTATTTTTGCCCACCCGTCAGAGTGAAAGTAAATATGTTCTATTGTATACATCAATTAAACTTTAACTTGGACATGGCCAACATCTGTAATCATACTTGCATAAGTGTATATGAATGCTGTAAAAAGTAGGCTGGTGCAGTTTTTACTGATGGGTATATGCTTTGGTTTGTTCAACCTATTTAATTTGTCAGTAATTGGACAGATCAATGTACTGTAGATTTTTGAATTAAATAAAAGTTGTTAATTTGCTTTCAACACCTCATGCCCATTGCATAGCGGTGGGGGCAGCCTATTAGAAGAGGAGCTGTAGCTTATTTAGGGTGTAACTTTCAGTTTGTTCTTTTTCCCCACCTGTCAGTGAATGTCATTCAAGTTAATCTGTTCTGTTGTATTCACCATGCAGAGTTTTGCTTGTACTCTGCCAGCACTGCATCCATGATGATACTTGCATGAGTGCATGTGATTCTTAATTACATTAAATATTTGATTCTAGTTATTTATTTTAACTGAAGGGAAAAAGTAAGTTCAGTGTTTAAAGAAATAGGTTGCAATTTGAAATATTGGTTTATTAAAAATACATTGAACAGTTGGTAGTTTTTTGACAACTTGATTTACCTACTTTAATCACTTGAAGAACATTTTTAGGGGGTTAATCCAAAATAGTCATTTTTACAGTGTACTTCAATGTTTTTGAACCAACCTAAGATTTTGATTTGCAAGAAATTCATTCAATCAGATTTAACCTCTCTGGGATATGTGGGACACTAGCGTCCCACCTCTCCAACAGCCAGTGAAATTGCAGGTCGCCAAATTCAAAACAACCGAAATCTCATAATTAAAATTCCTCAAACATACAAGTATTATACACCATTTTAAAGATAAACTTCTCGTTAATCCAGTCACAGTGTCTGATTTCAAAAAGGCTTTACGGCGAAAGCACACCTTGCGATTATGTTAGGTCAGCGCCTAGTCACAGAAAAACATACAGCCATTTTCCAAAGAAGGAGAGGTGTCACAAAAGACAGAAATAGCGTTGAAATGAATCACTAACCTTTGATGATCTTCACCGGATGGCACTCCCAGGACTCCATGTTAGAAAATAAATGTGTGTTTTGTTCGATAAAGTTCATCTTTATGTCCAAAAACGTCATTTGAAATTGGTGTGTTATGTTCAGAAATGCATTGTCTCAAACAAACATCCGGTGAAAGTGCAGAGAGCCACATTAAATTACAGATACACTCATCATAAACATTGATAAAAGTTGCAAGTGTTAAACACACAATTAAAGAAAATCTTCTCCTTAATGCAACCGCTGTGTCAGATTTCAAAAAGGCTTTACGGCGAAAGCACACCGTGCGATTATGTTAGGTCAGCGCCAAGTCACTGAAAAACAAACAGCCATTTTCCAAACAGCCGTTCTCCATCACTTACCTTTGATGATCTTCATTGGAATGCACTCCCAGGAATCCCAGTTCCACAATAAATGTTTGTTTTGTTCGATAAAGTCCATAATTTATGTCCAAATACCTCCTTTCTGTTTGCGCGTTTAGCCCAGTAATCCAAATGCACAATGTACGAGCAATTAGTTCAGACAAAAAGTCCAAAAAGTTATATTACAGTTCGTAGAAACATGTCAAACGATGTACAGAGTCAACCTTTAGGATGTTTTTATCATAAATCTTCAATAATGTTTCAACCGGACATTTCCTTTGTCTTTAGAAATGAAGTCATGCGGCCGCTCACATGACTTAGCTCATGGCATTCTGCCAGACCTCTTAGTCAAACAGCTCTTATTCTCTCCCCTTTCACAGTAGAAGCCTGAAACAAGGTTCTAAAGACTGTTGACATCTAGTGGAAGCCTTAGGAAGTGCAATATGACCCCATAGACACTGTATATTGGATAGGCAAAGACTTGAAAACCTACACACCTCAGATTTCCCACTTCCTGGTTGGATTTTTTTCTCAGGTTTTTGCCTGCCATATGAGTTCTGTTATACTCACAGACATCATTTAAACAGTTTTAGAAACTTACGCGGGTTTTTTATCCCAAAATATAAATTATATGCATATTCTAGCTTTTTGGCCTGAGTAGCAGGCAGTTTACTCTGGGCACCTTATTCATCCAAGCTACTCAATACTGCTCCCAAATCCCAAAGAAGTTTTAAGTAAGACAATTCGTTTTTCTTCAACATGCTGACCAGACCGAACACGTCGCGTGCGCGAGCGTCGCAAAATCAATTTAGAAATCTATGTTATTCAATTATTGCACCCACACTGCTCGCGCGCTCCAACGAGCATCTGCGATGCCAAGGGCTAAAATAGAACTCCTTTCTATTTCTGACGCAGATCGCGCTGAAAGTCCTGCCTCTCCTCATTGGTTTATAGAAGCAGGTACCCACGTGCCATCTCCTCATTGGATATACCCAAATGGATGATTTAAAAATGAACTGTTTTGCCGGTTGTCATGGTAATACTATGAAAGTTTAGATGCCGATCTCCATATAAGTTCAAAGATGAAAAAGCCTGGAAGGAGGAGAGATGACTAGAAATGATTCGATTGGCCGTTTTTATGTGTAGAATAATAGTCGGAGTAGAGAACCTTGTGCATTTCAGGTAAAATAACAACTCAATGTTTATATCCCAGGACAAATTAGCTAGCAACAGCAAGCTAGCTAAATGGGACAAATTAGCTAGCAAGTGCAAGCTAACTAGCTAAATTGCCATACATGTTTAATGCTTTTCGACCTGTCCCCAAATTAATGTCATTGGTTCAGAGTTTGTTTTGATATTTTAACCTGATATTGATATTTTAACCTGTGTGTCGTGATCGCATTTGGTGTAGGGGGATAAAATAAATGTATGCACGATAACGCACGATGGCACACGCGCGCAGCCGGTTTGGGTTCCGTGTAGGCCTAATTGTAAGGGTTGTAATTTGCATAGTATGTTTTTGTTTGTTGTTATTTGAAATATGGATACAAAGAGGTTTCTATTACAGTGTGTGTGGAAAGGGAAATTTGAGGTGTCTGTATGGAGAAAATTTGGACAATCCAATAAATATTTAGGCCCACTCTCTATTTTTGAGTTAGGTGTGATCAGTTCCTTCTGCAAGTGCATATGTTTTCATACTGGTCCCCTGTGGGAATCAAACCCACAACCCTGGCATTGCAAGTGCCATGCTCTACCAAGTGAGCAAAAAGTATTGTAGAGGACACTATTGACTTTGGATTACTGTGGTGAAGTTTAATAAGTGGAGCAGCATCATTGAAGGTCATATGAGGATTGGGTGGACAACCTAAAAACCTCACAAGCCTGTTGTCACTTCTGTCGGGAAAATGAATGGTATTGCCTGCACAGCGCTTGGTACATCAACAATGCAAAGTTGCTCGTAGTGGGAGTAACCATAGAATTCTATGGGAGTGACCTTACTGAGTAAAGCGTTTGTTTCCATTTAATTKTAGCGAATCACACGACTGCGAGGCGTGGCTCTCGGCTTGTGGTGTGCTAGTGTAAAGAGGAGAGTTAAGGGGAAGGTGTTATGGGAGATGATTGGTTGGTAGATTAAGCCAATCTCTATGAGCCAGGAGTTTTTCCCGGTTATTCTGTACTGACTAACTAAGGCCAAGTTTGAACCATTGATGCACCAGACTTTGCACATTTGGGCTGAAGTGTCTGGGAACAGGATTACCCTGAGGGTGACAGCATGCATCTGGCATGAGAACCTGAACACAAGCAAGCAGGGACACACTAAGTGTATGATTTGTGTCTGTGTCCATCCTAGCTAGAGGCTATCTCACTCTATATTAATATCACCATATTTCCTCCACGAGACACTGTTTGGATATTTTTTTCTGAATGACAAAACAGATTATCCCTCATAATACTGAATGTGTTTTATTAAATTCTTCCAAGTATTTAATAAATCATTGTTTAGTGTTTCCGGATCCAAATAGAATAAAAAAATATACAAGTATTTTTGGGCAAATTTTTACCACAGTCAAAAACACCAAATTCTGCCTTTAGTAATTTGATAAATAGGACCTTTATTTGAATCTATGTTTATCTGCAGACATAATAACAAGTTATCCATACCATCAGAGGGTGGATCACCTGCTGAGATATAGCTCCCTTATGTTCTCGCCTAAGATTGTTACTTTTTTTTATACCAGACACAAAACCAAAATTACCTTACTTTTGTGAATTATAAAAATCGCTATACAAAGTCTGCCAATGGCATCAATGATTGATAGAACTGCAATACAGAACTCCGATACTCTCTGAATAGTAGTTATTCTAGGGTAAATCTAAAATAAGTATTTATTTGAATTCAGGTTCCTCTGGAGATATAATATTAAGTAATAAATATTACCGGAGGGTGACCTATAACAGTGATTTTGACCAGATAGACAGATCACCTGCCAAGATGGAACACCTTATGTACCCGCCTATGATTATAGCTGTTATACACTAGGTATGACCATGTACAAAATCAAAAGGACCTTAGATGTACTGTATGCTAAGTTTCAGTCAAAACAGCTCATAAAAGTCTGTCAGTARCTAGGTTTCCATCCAATTGGTGACAGAATTTCATACGAATCTTCTAAAATCTGTATATAGAAAATACGTGCATTTTCCCACTAGTGTTTCCACCAAACTGACTTGTTACGGATAAAAATCAGTGCGTGATGACATAATGCACACAAAATGTACTTTTTCGCTTAAGTTTTCGTGTGCCGAATACACATACAAAAAATGTTCCATCACATTTTCAGCTCTACCAATATTTTTGGCACAAACTGTTGCATTAAATAAAAAATGTGCCTACTCTGGTCTTGGCACTTTCTCTCTAGCCAAAAGCTGGCAGATACAGTGTGGGTAGGCTCTGCGGGTAGGTTAGCCTACATGAATAGTTTATTATGGATAAGAGCGATATTATTTTTGTTAGTCAAACGGCAGTCAAGCATTGATAATCATGTTTTGTGGRTGGTTGTATCCTGTGTTAGTGTTTTCACCATACGGGACTGTTGCGGGTTGTTTGTTTGTACTTGTGTTATTTTGTTCAGTGTTCTGTTTGATTTATTAAATATATCATTATGGACACTTACTACGCTGCATATTGGTCCGATCCTTGCTACTCCTCTTCAGACGAGGAGGAAAACCGTTACAGAACCACCCACCAAAAAAGGACCAAGCAGCGTGGTATCGGGCAGCAGTGGCCTGCTGGAGGTCATTTTGCAGGGCTCTGGCAGTGCTCCTCCTTGCACAAAGGCGGAGGTAGCGGTCCTGCTGCTGGGTTGTTGCCCTCCTACGGCCTCCTCCACGTCTCCTGATGTACTGGCCTGTCTCCTGGTAGCGCCTCCATGCTCTGGACACTACGCTGACAGACACAGCAAACCTTCTTGCCACAGCTCGCATTGATGTGCCATCCTGGATGAGCTGCACTACCTGAGCCACTTGTGTGGGTTGTAGACTCCGTCTCATGCTACCACTAGAGTGAAAGCACTGCCAGCATTCAAAAGTGACCAAAACATCAGCCAGGAAGCATAGGAACTGAGAAGTGGTCTGTGGTGAGATCTGTGGTCACCACCTGCAGAACCACTCCTTTATTGGGGGTGTCTTGCTAATTGCCTATAATTTCCACCTTTTGTCTATTCCATTTGCACAACAGCATGTGAAATTTATTGTCAATCAGTGTTGCKTYYKAWKTSRMMRRWKTGATTTCACAGAAGTGTGATTGACTTGGAGTTACATTGTGTTGTTTAAGTGTTCCCTTTATTTTTTTGAGCAGTGTATATCATTATGGACACTTACCACGCTGCATATTGGTCCGATCCTTGCTACTCCTCCTCAGACGAGGAGGACGAAACTCTTAACACTCATACCGTGCACTTTCACCACCCTGTGAAGTTCATCATAACTTATCACATCTGTAGCCTAATAAACTGCATGGTTTCTCGAGTCGTAGTGGGAGGACCMCACACCATGTCATCGCATGACTCAAAGTTTACTTCGATATGATGATTATATTATCAATATTTGCGCCTATAGGCGTTTCCACCGCAATTTCTCACTTAATACATTTTATCAACATATAAAGATCCCACCCTGTCGAACAAACAAATTATCTTTTGGCATTTATGGTAACTGAACTAAATGATTATCTCCACGTTTKTCACGACCTGACCTTAGAGATCCTTTATTAGCTATTTTGGGTTTGGTCATGGTGTGAATAGGGTGGGCATTCTAGTTTCTTTATTTCTAGGTTGGCCCAAACCACGCTGCATTTTGGTCCGATTCTGACAACAACGATCGTGACACCGTATCACTCACTTCTGTCATCATGAAGTGCTTTGAGGCGAGTTAAGGATCATATTACCTCCACCATACCTGACACCCTAGACCCACTACAATTTGCATACCACACCAACAGATCCACGGATGATGCAATCGCCATCGCACTGCACACTGCCTTATCCCATCTGGACAAAAGGAATACCTATGTAAGAAGGCTGTTCATTGACTACAGCTCAGCCTTCAACACCATAGTGCCCTCCAAGCTTATCACTAAGCTCAGGGGCCCTAGGTCTGAACTCCACTCTGTGCAACTGGGTCCTGGACTTCCTGACAGGCTGACCCCAGGTGTTGAAGATAGGCAACAGCACCTCCTCCACACTGATCCTCAACACTCTACTCCCCATTTACCCATGACTGCGTGGCCACACACGTATCCAACACAATCATCAAGTTTGCAGACGACAGAACAGTGGCATGCTTGATTACTAACAACGATGAGACAGCCCACAGGGAGGAGGTAATGGCAYTGGCGGAGTGGTGGCAGAAAAATAACCTCTCCCTCAACGTTATCAAAACAAAGGAGCTGATAGTGGACTTCAGGAGAGAGCAGCGAGAGCACATCCCCATCCAAATCAACAGGGTCACAGTGGAGAGGGTGAAAAGCTTCAAGTTCCTTGACGTGCACATCACTGACAACCTGAAATGAGTGTGGACTTCAGGAAACAGCAGAGGGAGCACCCCCCTATCCACATCGATGGGACAGCAGTGGAGAAGGTGGAAAGTTAAGTTCCTCAGCGTACACATCACAGACAAACTGAAATGGTCCACCCACACAGACAGTGTGGTGAAGAAGGCACAACACCGCCTCTTCAACCTCAGGAGGCTGAAGAAATTTGGCTTTGGTCCCTAAGACACTCACTATCTTCTACAAATGCACTATTGAGAGCATCCTGTCGGGCTGTATCACTGCCTGGTACGGCAATTGCACCGTCCACAACTGCAGGCCTCTCCAGAGGGTGGTTCGGTCAGCCCAACGCATCACCAGGAGCACACTGCCTGCCCTCCAGGACATCTACAGCACCCGGTGTCACAGGAAGGCCAAAAATATCATCAAGAACCTCTAGTCTAAGATCCCTCCTAATGTGTTCTCCTACCTTTTTGATATTTTATTTTTACTAATTTCCCTTTTTTTGATTATTATACTCAGTATTTTAATAATTTATTTTATATCACAATTTTTGCTCATCTTTATCAAGGGTGTCAATTTTGGAACCCGACTGTAAGCTTTCATATCAAATAAAATCAAATTGCATTTGTCACATGCAAATGCTTACCTAACCAACAATGTAGTTTTAAGAAAATACCTACATTTTTTCAAGAAAGAGATAAGAAAAACAAATAATTAAAGAGCAGCAGTAAATAACATAAGCGAAGCTATATACAGGGGATACTGGTTCAGAGTCAATGTTTCAATCTGCAGGGTGTTGAGGTATTTGAGGTAATTATGTACATGGATGTAGGTTTATTAAAGTGGCTATACATAGATAATTACAGAAAGTAGCAGCAGCGTGGGGGGTGTAAATAATCTGTGTAGCCATTTGATTAGATGTTCAAGAGTCTTATGGCTTAGGGGTAGAATCTGTTTGGAAGCCATTTACCATTTTTTGGGCTCTGACACCGCCTGGTATATACAGTTGAAATCGTAAGTTTACATACACTTAGGTTGGAGTCATTACAACTCGTTTTTCAACCACTCCACAAATTTCTTGTTAACAAACTATAGTTTTGGCAAGTCAGTTAGGACATCTACTTTGTGCATGACACAAGTCATTTTTCCAACAATTGTTTACAGACACATTAATTCACTGTATCACAATTCCAGTTGGTCAGAAGTTTACATACACTAAGTTGATTGTGCCTTTAAACAGCTTGGAGAATTCTAGAAAATGATGTCATGGCTTTAGAAGCTTTTGATAGGCTAATTGACATAATTTGAGTCAATTGGAGGAATACCTGTGGATGTATTTGAAGGCCTACCTTCAAACTCAGTGCCTCTTCACTTGACATCATGGGAAAATCAAAAGAAATCAGCCAAAAAATTGTAGACCTCCAAGTCTGGTTCATCCTTGGGAGCAATTTCCAAACACCTGAAGGTACCACGTTCATCTGTACAAACAATAGTACGCAAGTATAAACACAATGGGACCACGCAGTCATCCTACCGCTCAGGAAGGAGACACGTTCTGTCGCCTAGAGATGAACGTACTTTGGTGCGAAAAGTGGAAATAAATCCCAGAACAACAGCAAAGACCTTGTGAAGATGCTGGAGGAAACAGGTACAAAAGTATCTATATCCACAGTAAAACGAGTCCTATATCGACATAACCTGAAAGGCTGCTCAGCAAGGAAGAAGCCACTGTTCCAAAACCGCCATAGAAATGCCAGACTACGGTTTGCAACTGCACATGGAGACAACAATCGTACTTTTTGGAGAAATGTCCTCTGGTCTGATGAAACAAAAATATAACTGTTTGGCCAAAATGACCATCGTTATGTTTGGAGGAAAAATGGCGAGGCTTGCAAGCCGAAGAACACCATTCCAACCGTGAAGCACGGGGGTGGCAGCATCATGTTGTGTAGGTGCTTTGCTGCAGGAGGGGCTGGTGCACTTCACAAAATAGATGGCATCATGAGGGAAGGAAAGTTATGTGGATATATCGAAGCAAAATCTCAAGACATCAGTCAGGAAGAAAAAGCTTGGTTGAAAATGGGTCTTCCAAATGGACAATGACCCAAGCATACTTCCAAAGTTGTGGCAAAATGGCTTAAGGACAACAAAGTCAAGGTATTGGAGTGGCCATCACAAAGCCCTGACCTCAATCCTGTAGACAATTTGTGGGCAAAACAGAAAAAGCGTGTGCGAGCAAGGAGACCTACAAACCTGACTCAGTTACTCCAGCTCTGTCAGGAGGAATGGGCCAAAATTCACCCAACTTATTGTGGGAAGCTTGTGGAAGGCTACTGAAATGTTTGACCCAAGGTAAACAAAGGCAATGCTACCAAATACTAATTGAGTGTGTGTAAACTTCTGAGCCACTGGGAATGTGATGAAAGAAATAAAAGCTGAAAAAAATAATTCTCTACTATTATTCTGACATTTCACATTCTTAAAATAAAGTGGTGATCCTAACTGACCTAAGACAGGGAATCTTTACTAGGATTAAATGTCAGGAATTGTGAAAAACTGAGTTTAAATGTATTTGGCTAAGGTGTATGTAAACTTCAGACTTCAACTGTAGGTGCTGGATGGCAGGAAGCTTGGCCCAGGTGATGTACTGGGCCGTACACACTACCCACTGTATTGCCTTGCGGTCGGAGGCCGAGCAGTTGCCATACCAGGCAGTGATGCAACCCAGCAGGATTCTCTCGATGTTGCAGCTGTAAAACCTTTTGAGGATCTGAGGACCAGGCAGTGACCTAACCTATTCCACCCTTAGGGGGAACCACGTTAGTTTGCTTGGACCATGTTAGTTTGTTAGTGATGTGGAAGCCAAGGAACGTGAAGCTCTCAACCTGCTCCACTATTAATACAACCATTCACATGCTCGGTCGTCTTTTTCCTGTAGTCTACAATCATATTCTTTGTCTTAATCACGTTGAGGGAGAGGTTGTTGTCCTTCACCACACGGTCAGGTATTTGACATCATCCCTATAGGCTCATCGTTGTCGGTAATCAGGCCTACCACTGTTGTGTCATCAGCAAACATAATGATGGTGTTGGAGTTGTGCCTGGCTGTGCAGTCATGAGTGAACAGGGTGTATAGGAGGGGACTGAGCACGCACTCCTGAGGTGCCCCCGTGTTGAGGATCAGTGTGGCGGATGTGTTGTTACCTAACCTTACCACCTGGGGGCGGCCCGTCAGGAAGTATAGGATACAGTTGCAGAGGGAGGTGTTTAGTCCCAGGGTCCTTAGCTTAGTGATGAGCTATGAGGGCAMTATGGTGGTGAATGCTGAGCTGTAGTCAATGAATAGCATTCTCACATAGGTGTGCAATATTGAGTGCAATAGAGAGGGCAGTTTGGAGTGCAATAGAGATCGCATCATCTGTGGATCTGTTGATGTGGCATGCAAATTGGAGTGGGTCTAGGGTTTCTGGGATAATAGTGTATAGCATGTTTTATTACGTGTGATATTTGTTGACAACCAAGCAATGAGATAGGTAATTTTAATACAACCATTCACTTACAGCTATGAGGAATGAGACAGTTACTATTCAAACCTTACCTGATTATATTACTATGTATCAGGTCATGTCATTGCAGACAGTAATGGTCATGATTGCACGATTCCTTAAAAAATATGTTATGTAGTGTACCATATGTTTTTGTAGTATCTCTCTCATCATTCCTTCTTACCTCCCCTTCTTACCTCCCTTTCATTGAGCACTCTCTTGCTCTTTCATCACCTCTCTCGCGCTACCCCCTCTCTTTCCCTCTCTCTATTCCCCTCCCCTCTCTCCATGCTYTGCAGGAAGCCCTAGTGAACCCTCGCTGTAGCAGCTGCTCGGCTCTCTTTTGCTGCCCTTCACATTTCACTGTTCAGCTCGCAGTTATCAACACACATTACCCAAACAAGGTGTGATACTAATTAGCTTGCAGTGCACTGTACAAACACACTGGGCCACATATGTGGGCCTCACATCAGGAGTCAGCTGAACACAGCCATAGGGCCTGATGGCCCAGGCTGAGGTTACAGGGAGATGGATATCTTAAGTAAGGTTTGATTGAGGCTGGAGAAGCTATGTGTGTGGACATTTTGTTTCACTCTTGCGGTCAGTCATAGGGTATGATGAGAATCAAATTCTTTCAGCTTCAGGTTTCAGCTATTATTTTCATAAAACTATTATTTTCAGTGGTTTTACTGCTCGCCAGGAGGTAGTCTGACTCTGGTAGACTTATACAGGAGTCTAACTTATACACTTATGTTAAYTCTTACCGCCCTGACAGATCCACGGACGACGCTATTGCATTGCACTGCACACTGCACTCACCCACCTGGACAAAATGCATATGTGAGGATGCTGGTCATCGACTACAACTCGGCCTTCAGTACCATAATGCTGTATACGCTCATTACAATGCTCAGGCCCTGGACTTCCTGACGGGCCATCCCCAGGTGGTGAAGGTAGGCAACAATACCTCCTCGACACGGGGGCCCCACAAGGGTTCATCCTCAGTCCCCTCCTGTATTCCCTGTATACCCACGACTGCATGGCCTCACACAGTTCCAACTCYGTCATCACAACAGTAGTTGGCCTGATTGCCAACAACGACTAGACAGCCTACAGGGAGGAGGTAGGCATACTGACGGTGTGGAGCCAGGTAAACAATCTCTCCCTCAACGTTAGCAAAACAAAGGAGCTAGTTATGGACTTCTGGAGGAACCAGGCTGGATACGCCCCCATCCTCATCAAGGTGATGATGGAGTTGGAACTGTGTAAAGGCCACGTGGAGACGGTCAATAACTTCAAATTCCTCGGTCGTAGACATCTCAGAGAAGCTGAAATGGTATAACCACACGGACACCGTAGTGAAGAAGGCACGACAGCGACTCTTCAGCTTCAGGAGCACCATCAAACCGCATGCTGTTGGGCTGCATCACAGCCTGGTACGGCAATTCCACCACGCGGAACACAAGGCTCTTCAGAGGGTGATACGTGCAGCTGAACGCACCATTGGGTGGATGCTGCCTGCCCTACAGAACACCTATAACACCAGATGTCGCAGGAAGGCCAAGAAGATCTTCATGCATCAAGGACCCCAGCCACCCAAGCCATACCCTGTTATCCCCGCTTCAATCACTCAGACGCGGGCACTACAGGAGCATCATGGCAAAAACTGAAAGACTGGCCAGTAGTTTCTACACTCAGACCATCAGGCTGCTGAATAGACACCACTAGTCAGCTACCTGCTCCAACCCCCCCCCCCCCCCCCCCCCCCCCCCCACACACACACACACCCTCAACGGTCACTTACCTTACCTACTGCTCCCCCTATGGAAATTCTTTGTCCTGCTGCCCCCGGCCCCCCCAACTGACTTTTACTCTGCCCCCACCCCAACGACACTCATCACGGTTGCAGTTGTTCATGTGTATATTATTACATTTTATTACAAATGTTATTGTTCTTATTTCACTTCGTCCCCACTATTAATGTCACGTTCTGACCTAAGTTCCTAGTTTATGTCTTTATTTTAGTTTGGTCAGGGCGTGAGTTGGGGTGGGCATTCTATGTTGTTTTTTTAGTTTTTTTTTGTTCTATACGTTGTATTTCTATGTGTTTGGCCTAGTATGGTTCTCAATCAGAGGCAGGTGTCGATCATTGTCTCTGATTGAGAATCATACTTAGGTAGCCTGTTTTCCCACTATGGGTTGTGGGTAGTTGTTTGAGTGTTTTCACCATTCGGGACTGTTTCGGTTTTCATTTTGATTCACTTGTTCTTTTTGTATTTTGTATTCATTCTCATTAAAAGTTATTATGGATACGTACCACGCTGCAATTTGTGTTACATTTAAACACTATATAGGGGACTTTGAGCAGTACTATACCAGTTCCAAAAGGTATTTCTATATACAGCATGCTCTGGGAATGGCACAACATCAATTGTCTTACATCCCCTAAAAGCGCTGGTTGTCCAGATTCATATGCACTATTGCAAGCAAAGCTGTGAGTTCCACAGACACAGGGAAATGGTTATTTGCATAGGGAGCAATACATCACTTTTTCGGGCCTATCCGGACAAAGGAAATATTTCCTGTGCCTGTGAAACTCACAGCTGAGCTTGCAATAGTGCATATGAAACGAGAGTCTAGAGGATGCAACAATAGTATTTTGATGTTTTTAGTTGGATTTTAATGCTCTCAACAGGAAAAACTACAAAAGAATTTTGTAGAATTGAAACAAGACCACTTTCTCTTGGTCACAGAGAAAGAACTTTGTGCTTAAAGCTGAAGTTGTAATGAGTCTGCACACATTTCCACCTGGCTACCCCTACCCTGGCCAACATCTCAGCACCCCCTGCAGCAACTTGCCCAAGCCCCCCCCCCTGCTTCTCCTTCACCCTAATCCAGACAGCTGATGTTCTGCAAAATCYGGATCCCTACAAATCAGCTGGGCTAGACAATCTCTCTTTCTAAAATTATCCTTCAAAATTGTTGCAACCCCTATTACCAGCCTATTCAACCTTTGTTTTGTATCGTCTGAGATCCCCAAAGATTGGAAAGCTGCTGCGGTCATCCCCCTCTTCAAAGGGGAAGACACTCTAGATCCAAACTGTTATAGACCTATATCCATCCTGCCCTGCCCTTTTCTAAAATCTTTGAAAGCCAAATTAACAAACAGATCACCGACCATTTCGAATCCCACCGTACCTTCTCCACTATGCAATCTAGTTTCCGAGCTGGTCATGGGTGCACCTCAGCCACGCTCAAGGTCATTAACGATATCATAACCGCCATAGATAAAAGACAGTACTGTGCAGCCATCTTCATCTACCTGGCCAAGGCTTTCGACTCTGTAAATCACYGCATTCTTATCGGCAGACTCAATAGCCTTGGCTTCTCAAATGACCGCCTCGCCTGGTTCAACAACTACTTCTCAAATAGAGTTCAGTGTGTAAAATCAGAGGGCCTGTTGTCCGGACCTCTGGCAGTCTCTATGGGGGTGCCACAGGGTTCAATTCTCAGGCTGACTCTTTTCTCTGTATATATCAATGATGTTGCTCTTGCTGCTGGTAATTCTCTGATCCACCTCTACACAGACGACACCATTCTGTGTACATTTAGCCCTTCTTTGGACACTGTGTTRACAAACCTCCAAACGAGCTTCAACGCAACACAACACTCCTTCCGTAGCCTGCAACTGCTTTTAAATATTAGTAAAACTAAGTGCATGCTCTTCAACCGATTGCTGCCAGCACCCTCCCACCCGACTAGCATCACTACTCTGGACGGTTCTAGAATATGACCTAGAATATGTGGACAACTACAAATACCTAGGTGTCTGGTTAGACTGTAAACTCTCCTCCCAGACTCAGATTAACCATCTCCAATCCTAAATTAAATCTAGAATCGGCTTCCTATTTCGCAACAAATCTTCATTCACTCATGCTGCCTAACATACCCTCGTAAAACAGACTATCCTACTGATCCTTGACTTCGGCGATGTCATTTACAAAATAGCCCCCAACACTCTACTCAGCAAACTGGATGTAGTCTATCACAGTGCCATCCGTTTTGTCACCAAAGCCCCTTATACTACCCACCACTGCGACCTGTATGCTCTCGTTGGCTGGCCCTCACTATGTATTCGTCACCAAACCCACTGGCTCCAGGTCATCTATAAGTCTTTGCTAGGTAAAGCCCCGCCTTATCTCAGCTCACTGGTCACCATATCAACACCCACCAGTAGCACGCGCTCCAGCAGGTATATTTCACTGGTCATCCCCAAAGCCAACACTTACTTTTGCCGCCTTTCCTTCCAGGTTTCTGCTRCCAATGACTGSAACGAATTGCATAAATCACTGAAGCTGGAGTCTTGTATCTCCCTCTCTAACTTTAACAGCTTACCGATCACTGTACCTGTACACAGCCAATCTGTAAATAGCACACAAAAAAAACATTTGAATGGTGTCTGTACTGGTCAGTTGACATTTGGAGAAAAGTCTCTTTTTGTCAGCTGGTTGAGAGAATGCAAAGAGTGTGCAAAGCTGTCATCAAGGCAAAGGGTGGGTACTTTGCAGTATCTCAAATATAAAATATATTTTCATTTGTTTAACACTTTTTTGGTTACTACATGATATTTCACTACATGTTATTTCATACTTTTGATGTCTTCACTATTATTCTGCAATGTASAWTAAAGGACAAATAAAGAAATAGTAGTACTGTATGCTGTATATTTTCATAATATTTGTACTATGTACTTGAGCTTATGTACTCAAAAGTGAGTACACCTCAGCATAACTATTTTTTACCAGAAAGGTGATTTCCAGACCTTTCTAAAACTATGCAATATTACCAGTTACTGTTTATGGCTATCTCATGAAAATAATTACGTTTGGGTATGTCTATTTAGGCGGAAATCTACATTTTGCCCTATATTTCAAGAGGTTTTAATTGTACCTGTGGGCACATCATATCAGTGTGAACCTGAATCTACAAGGGTAAATGAGTGATTCCTAATGTACGCTGATGGACGATGATTTGCAATGAAGACCCCAGCTGCATATTAGCCCGTGGAGAGATGCCATTTTTGGGCTGAGTGACACCCATTGCCACTGGAAGGAAGCTCCATGTGGATATTCAATCAGAGCTCCCTGTGGTGTTATATTCCCCTCACAAATCCCTTGTGTAGGAGACCTGAAGGAGTACACCATAGAATTATCATGAAATCCAACTAAATGAAGGCATTTTGAAATGTTTACTTTATGAGTGTATAGAGCAAACCAAGGCCTTATCAACCGAAGACAAGAAAAGGTTGACCAGTCAAAWAGAGTCATCATTAGTTTATTCAATATAGAAATTGAATGAACCTTTAGCAAACCCAACCAGAGGGATTTGCCAACACAGACAAATGATGGTAGTGAAAACAGTGGGGAGACGTATATATCACACTGACGTATATATCAGATGATATCAGACGATGAACTATGTAAAAAAAAAGTGACAGAATTACATTGGGACTCTCTTTAATGAGGCCACCCGGGAATGGGGCATTGGAAGTGGGGTAAGGGGGCTAGGAAGCCCCAGTGTGGTATGAGGCCCATGTGGAAGGCACGTGGGCAGAGATGGGAGTGAGTGGCAGCAAATGAACCTGATATAATTGCAACTTGTAGAATGAGAAACCATGTGGTCTGTCAACTGTTTTGAGCTCCAGGTGTGAACCAGTAACCAACAGGAGCAGAAAAGAAAGGATGGGAAAAATGCACCACAATAGAGCTTGCCAGCTTGTAGTCCTAAAATCCGGAAATTAGTTACCTCTGGTTCGTTCAGCCATCCCTATGGATAAAATGAATGGGGTAAGAATAGGGTTTTGGGATAAATGCTGAAAATAAGGTCTGAGGTTAACACAGGCTTAGGAGATCTTATATATTTTGTTCTATGAGATAATATCAGTCAGTTATTAATGTGACCTTTATGAATTATGAAGCCTTTATGTGCTTTGTGCTTTTTTTTTATTACAGAAATTATTCAAAATTCACAAAAAAGTAACTGGTGAATATTATCTCACAGGACAAAACGTATAAGATCTCCTAACCCTCCTATAACACCATTCATTTCCCCATAGGCATTGTTCAACAAATCACGGTGGACTTAGCGCCTACAAAAATATTCCATACTATTTCTCTCTATAGGATGAGCTTCACAGACAGTCTATTTGTATTTTTTATTTTTTATTGAAGAAATAGTCAATGAAAAAGCACAGAAGCTTGCTTTGTCGCAGTGGTGATTTTGCCAATGATGTTACAGAAAATGAATATGAATTATAAATCAAATCTACAATACAATATTTTTTACAAAGATTATACAGTATGTAACTGCTTTCTCTCAGCATCAGCTGTCAGAGCAGGTCACAGATCACTGCACCTGTACATAGCCAATCTGTAAATAGCCCATCCAGCTACCTCATCCCCATATTGTTATTTAATTTTTTTGCTCCTTTGCACCCCAGTATCTCTACTTGCACATTCATCTTCTGCACATCTATCACTCCAGTGTTTAATTGCTAAATTGTAATTACTTCGCAACTACGGCCTATTTATTGCCTTACCTCCCTAATCTTAACTCATTTGCACACACTGTATATAGATTTTTTATTTTGTGTTATTGAATGTACGTTTGTTTATTCCATGTGTAACTCTGTGTTGTTGTTTTTGTCGCACTGCTTTGCTTTATCTTGGCCAGGTCACAGTTGTAAATGAGAACTTGTTCTCAACTAGCCTACCTGGTTAAATAAAGGTGAAATAAAAAAATAAAAAATGTCATCCCACAAATGGCTGTTCGTATGCAGCCAATTAATGGGATACAAGAGCCTGAACACAACTGAGGTTGTGCATTGTATCTCAACTACAGGCAAACAAATCTTCAGATATGAGTGGCTGGTTGTTTATGCAATAGAATTACATATTAGAGCTTAATACTTTGTGATCTCTGTAGAGATCTGTTTATGCATCAACTTCCAAATATTTGAAATAGTCTAACTGTATTATTATTAACATTGAACTTAATGTCTTAAAGATAAGAAAATATGAAATATTTTAACTGGATCAACACTCTCCTTCTTCAGAAGGCTCTTCAATGTTATCTTTGGCCGCACTGCTGACCTGCACTGAGTATTACATGCATTTCTGTGTTGCAACTAGATTAAACCTCAGAGTGTGGGCGTCTGTATATGAGATTTAGTCGGCAGACAGAAGGGGAAAGCACAGTGGAAGTGGCGCAGTAGTGTAAATGGACAATTCCCATGATCGCTGGGCCTTAGATTAGTCATTCCTGTCTTTGTGCCTCAATTATTGGCTGGTGTGCTGGCTGTACCCTCTCTCCGCACGTAGCGACTGGCCGTAGCCCTTTCCGATCACAGCCCCTGTCATCCCGTACACAGGTTGAAAATGGCCGATTTTGTCATTAATAWGCRCCTAAATTGGAACGCAGKGGCTGTACAGTAACATGCTATACATGACGTTAGAAAGCTAATTGGGCTACTTTTGCACATTTGTTCTTGTCTGAGTGAGGGAACTTCTGTAAATCGAGGAGTTGATGTGTTCTGAAAGATGAGGCGTTGAGGATTATAGTAAATACTACTTTGATGTCATACAAGCCAACCACACACCTGTGAATCCAAATGTGCACTTCCATATTTGAAAACGCATGTAATTTACAGTATTACATTTTATGATTGTGGGACACGCACTTGAATGCATGAGCACGAAATTACAATGTTTATCTGAAGTTCTTTTAGAAAGCCTAACACTGTAAGATCGTATTTTAAAACTTAGCTAGCCATGTTGGCAATATAATCATCTTTAAAATTATGCCACTTGACCCAGATTGCAATTTATAATGGTACTTTTTTGGATTGTGTAAATAACAACAGTAATTGTTTGATGGTGGGGACGCAGGACTGTGTTCCAAACAAAAAACTACAAATGTGCTTGCTTCAGTTCCCCAATGGCAAAACTAGGAGAGCTCAAAAAAGTACTTTATAGTTGAATGCTCTTTCCTTAAATCATGAAATGAAAATTGAAATTACTTACTTGCACAGTTTCGAGATGTGTGTGACCGTTTTTCTTATCTTGCACCTACTCCATAATGTCAAAGAATATTATTGTTATGTTACTGAATGTATCCAGAGTATTTTCTGATTTTGTTGTGTCCTCACTTTGGTCTGATAAGTGTTGTCTTTCAATGGTTACCATGGTCATGTACTTCTTATAGTTGTTATTTTAGAAACATTTCAATTAGGCCCTATCCATATACGACAGTAAGGGGTTTTAAGAATGAAATCTGCTGTTTTCATAGCGCCCCATAGTTTTCCTGTCAAACATCAAGGTTTGATATGATAGTTGACTATACTTACTTTGTAGCTGATTAACATGGAATGCAGTCTATTTTACTAATGCTGAGACCATAAGGGATGGCTCACATACACTATATGTACAAAGGTATGTGAACACCCCTTCAAATGAGTGGATTTGGCTATTTCAGCCACACCCATTGCTGACAGGTGTATAAAATCGAGCACACGGCCATGCAATCTCTATAGACAAACATTGGCAGTAGAATAGCCTTACTGAATAGCTCAGTGACTTTCAACGCGGCACCGTCATAGTATGCCACCTTTTCAACAAGTTAGTTTGTCTAATTTCTGCCCTGCTAGAGTTGCCCCGGTCAACTGTAAGTGCTGCTATTGTGAAGTAAAAACGTCTAGGAGCAACAACGGCTCAGCCGCAGATGGTAGGCCACACAAGCTCACAGAACGGGACCGCTGAGTGTCTGTCCTCAGGTTAAGGGCTTGTAAGTAAGCATTTCACTGTAAGGTCTACTACACCTGTTGTATTCGGCGCATGTGACAAATAAGCAAGTCCCCGCAGCAATGTTCCAGCATCTAGCGGGAAGCCTTCCCAGAAGAGTGGAGGCTGTTATATTAGTCATATATACTGTATATATTTTATCCAGGACCAGGATTATTTATATTTATTGTGAGAAACAGACACTATAAATTACAGAACTTAGCAGGCCACAGCTTTCAGAATGTGGGAAAAACCTGCTGATGGAGGCAGAGTGAGTGGCTTACCCAGATGGGAGTGCCAGCCAAAGAGAACATTTCCTTAAAAGAGCACATTTGCAGGTGCATCTAGAGTAAAGGATCACAAAGATAGATAGATAGTGAGAGAGAGAGAAAAAAAGAGACAGACAAAAGACATACAGGAAGAAAGCAAAGGTCCGAGTGAGAAAGAATTCTACAGAGATAGAGAACAACATTTCTCACAGAAGAGACCTAATCCCATCTGCTTCAAGCACAAATATATTATATCAGGCAAATTGTTTTGTTTTCCCCAGCATGCATGTTTAAAGATAACGTGGGGCAGTGTCAAAAAGTACTGACTTCGCCAACTGTTGGAGGGTTTGAGCACCAGGACTCTTTTGATGACTTCTTGAGGTTCAATTAGCAGTGACTAGTTGGGAACCATAGAAGCCAAAAAACACAAGGGAGCAAGATTCCAACAAAAACGATTTACATTTGGATGTTTATTTTGGAAAGAAGGCAAATTGGAAATGTAGCAAAATGATKAGGGAAACTCRGGCAGTCTGCATGATCCGCTTCTCATTTTAATCCTATTCTGTTGCACAAATAAACAGGGAACTGTAAATATGTCTACAGTTTGACTCAATATTTACAAGGGAGAATATTTGTTTTTTCATGACAATCACCTCTTTCTACAATAAGACTCCAATCTTCGAATTCAACATTAAATCCTTTAAAAGCACATGTCCATTTTGAAAAGCACTTGTTCATTCTTTAAAAGTAGTGCGCAATAACAGGTATGTGGTATGTTAAACATTTGTTAGATTAAAAAGCCAGCAATCTTGGTCCTTCAAAAATCTAATAACATCATTCAAAACACGTGTTAAACTCGTTCCACGGAGGGATGAGAGTCTGCAGGTTTTCACTCCTCCCTTGTACTTGATGGATGAATTTAGGTCACTAATTAGTAAAGAACTGCCCTCACCTGATTATCTAGGTCTTAATTGAAAGGAAAAAAAGAAAAAACAGCAGACACTAGGCCCTCCATGGAATGATTTTGACACCCCTGATTTAAAACGTTTTACTTCCCTGTTTATGTTGTGTGGCAGTCTGGGTTTTGACAGTGGTCTGTCTGTGGTATAGTTGGGAAGCATAGTAACAATAAAACACAAGGAGCCAAGATTCCAACAAAAAGGATATACATTTATTTTGGACAGAAGGTAAATTGGAAATGTAGCAAAATGATGTAGGCCATCGTTTTGCCTACATGTGGCAGCCTGTCCAATCTGCTCCTTTCCTCGTTTTGCTCCCGGTTCTGTCCACTCCTCCGAGTGGGCCTGAGGCACAAAGAAACAGTAAATATGTCTCAATATTTACAAGGGAGAGAATTTGTTTCTTCATGATAATCCCCTCTTTCTAAAATAATACTCCATTCTTCGATATTAACATTCAAACCTTTAAAAACAGGGGGGTCAAACTCATTCCATGGAGGGCCTAGTGTCTGCTGGTTCTTGTTTTTTCCCTTTCATGTAAGACAATGAGGTGTGGGGAGTTCCTTACTAATCAGTGACTTTAATCCATCAATCAAGTACAAGGGAGGAGTGAAAACCAGCAGACACCCGTGGAAGGAGTTTGACATGTGTACATTCTTTAAAAGCCTATAAGAAACACAGCCATTATTTTAAGTGTTTCTAAAATCCCCTATGGGAAAAATGAATGGTGGAAAAACAATTGGAACCATTTCCCTGTTTGACCACTAGGTTTTGTGTGTTATGACTCATACTGTGGTACTCTATTTACTCCGTAGTTGCACTCCCATGTTGACAGCGGTGCTCCTGTTAGTAAATAGTGACACTAAACAACGATAAGGGAAGTAATGCTTAAAAACACACAAAAATGCACACATGCAAAAAGGTGCAAGCAAGCCATTTTCTGATGGCATGTACAACACTACGGGATATTTTTAACTGGCTTCATCATTTCATGATACTTTTAGTCAGCTACGTGGATGTGTGTCAATTTCATGCTCTTATCAAATCTGAAAGAGCTTCTTTATATAAATAATCCTCCTCCTCAAGGTGTCACCGCCTTGAAAATCACTCATTACAAAGATACATTATACCAGGACCTTGAGCATTCCCTCCAGTGGCAAACTGTTATCGGGGGAGTGGTCTATATTAAAGAAAATGTTTAGCTAATGACACCCTTTTAGTATGTCATATATTTGAGGATTCCATTGATMATTTGGTGTGTTACTCAATTTAAATGAAGGGAAATAACATTGTTAGCAAAATTACCTTATRYTWWARYATCTGTGATCTCCCTTTAAGAAAATCCTCAATAACCTAACATTTATCGTTGATGTTRCCATCATTGGTAACCATCATATGGTGGCAGGTAGCCAGTGGTTAGAGCGTTGGGCCAGTAACCGAAAGGTTGCTAGATCAAATCCCAGAGCTGACAAGGTAAAAATATGTCGTTCTGCCCCTGAACAAGGCAGTTAACCGACTGTTCCCTAGGCCGTCATTGTAAATAATAATTTGTTCTTAACTGACTTGCCTAGTTAAATAAAGGAAAAATAAAAAAAATGGGTGTTGCTCCTCCTACTGGGACAATGATATTATAATGTTAACAATTATTTAAATTCATTACGCTTCCATKTTAGTTGATTTTAGAATGGGAAGATTTACCCAAATACATTTTTCAAAAAATGCCATGCTCAAATGCCACTGGAATTCAAGAACAACTCCGCTGTAAAGATCTCTGAGCTGATAGCCTACATATTAACATGCTACTTTAGTCAGGCATGTTAGGAAATGTAATACACTGTGCTAATCATCACATTTAATCTTTGAGCTTTACGGCATTTGAGATCTAAGATAACTTGTCATTTTAACAATCGTTTGGATCCACATCTCTCCCGTTTCCCCAAGACGTTATGATTTGTTTTYATTCTGGTAATCACATTAATATTGTGTATGTTTCAATGTACCAATATTGCACTCAAAAACAGATTTGGGGTTGATCASTTCCTCTATTCTGGGGCATTTTCAAAGCACCCTTTGTGAATTTTAATGTTAGAAAAATCCTTTTCATTCCTCTAATGAGCAACTGTGTTTGTAAAAGGGAACACAGACTCTCCCTTATTACCATAACAGTGAGTATCGTCAACATGGAGGACTAATTATAAATGGGATAAAACAAGCCGTACCTGTAAAAATGTACAAAACTCCTTTTAATGTCAGCGTTAAGCATGATCCCAAATAAAATATATTAATGAAATCATACCAAAAAAATAAAGATATGCCATGGGCAGACGCTTTTATCCAAAATGACTTACAGTCRTGCGTGCATCATTTTAGTATGTCTAGGTGGCCTAGGGAATCAAACCCACTATCCTGGCATTGCAAGAGCCATGCTCTACCAACTGAGCTACAGAGGACCAAATAATATGGCATTAGCTGGATGTGTCTTGTGTGGAACRGTGTGTTTTGGAGGGCTAAACTAAGCCGGACACCTCACCTTTCGTCTACGTTTGATCCTACCCGTCTTGGGTTGACCCAGGAATCCTTTCATTTTCAGCCCATTAGTTAGTCCTGGAGATACACCACTAACAGAGCACACCTGCTGGGCCAACGATGTGGGCCGCTCCTCGCTGTACCAATTTACTGAGCAATTAGTCTCTACAAGCCACGAGGGTCAGGCACACTGTCTCGCTAAAAAACGGACTTAGAACATTATGTAATCTGATTATACAGAACCCTCAAGTCGTATTTCTGTGTGTTTTCTCTATATCCAGAGCAAAAGCATTTAGGGAGAAGATTGTCAAATGTAGGTATTTTTTGAAGAGGTCACCAGGGAACACCTGCAAATTCTCCTTTGCTATCTTTAGGGTAGGTGTTTTGTTTTGTGAAGACAGTTGTCCCTGATGATCATGATAGTTTTCTGTTGAAATGAAGACCCAAATCCMGTCTACTGATGGCATTTAGATTATTATATGATTTTAAAGGAAAGCAAAAGATGCTGGTGTGTTCATGGAATTCCCACAACTTTGGACTGTGCCTTAATCAAATTAAGCTAAAAGCTGTCAAATCAGAAAATACATACTCAGACACAGTAAATGAACATGCATAGCACAGTACAATATTCCATCCATTTGGTTTTATCTAGAATTAAAAGCATTGTTCAATGCTGATGTCACCAGAGAGATACTTTATAAAAAAAACTATCTCTGGTATAAAATGTGCATACTATTTGAAATAGCATGCAATTATGAGATGCATCCCCCTTCTAAAGACACAATGCACGCACGCACACAGTGGTGCAGCAGGGCTACACACACACACACACAGTGGGAGCTGTTAGATTTAATGAACAACCTAATCTCTTGTGGACAGACTACGTAAACATAAATGATACCTAGATCTTTTATGATACAATGAGATGTGTGAGATAATGTGCAGCATTAGTTCCAGTGCGTTGGACAAATGAAGATTTCGCATTTCAGAAGGGGAGAGGACATTAGGGCCAATAGACTTGCCCGTAACTTGCAAAGAGAGAGCGTGGAGCTCTTTGTTCACGTACCGATCCTAGTTCTATCTCTTCTCTTAATGTCATGTATGGATCAAGAACTTATATGTATGAATTATTTGACCTATTATGCAAGACTTTAGTTCTGGGTTAACAGCAACTCTTAAGACTTTTGACTCTTTTGACTCTTTTGCTGTGATGTTGACATGGATTTCATCAATATTTGCTACATGTATAATTAACAAATGGTTGTATCTGCTGGATTATAATGTTAACCGGGTCATGTTAACTGGAGGACCATCCTCTTCAGTGAATTTCAGAAAAATGAAAATAGTGAAACATWAAAAATKTTATCCTTTATCCCATCTTTTTTAGATACAAACTATACAAAATAYATTAACTTTCAAACAGAGAGGGATGTTATGTTAGCTAGCTGGCTATAGTTATCCAAATCTGGAACTCTTCCAAGTCAAGGTAAGCTTTCGGTTTTATTAATTTATGACCACCGTAGCCCGCMGGTGTAACTGCTAAACTGCTTGCTGACGGTACACTGTACTGCATGGTTGTAGCGGGTTTACTAACGTGTTTAGTCGTGGATTTAGGTATAGGCAACATAGGCAGCCGCCCCGGGCGGTACCTTGGCGGCACGGGGCACCAGCACAAAAAAATCAGAGTGGTGATTGTGCGATGGGTTTTCTATTGCTCATTTGCACATCACGTCACTGTGTGGGACTGTGGGTCAATTAACCTTGTCGGAGTGGGCACCCTGATTCTAGTTTGTGAACTAGGCAGGCTACTGCTTGGGAAGGTCTCCCACTCAAAAGTATGAGATGGGGAGGGGKGCGGGGGTAGGTTGACCTCAGGTCTCCCCACTGGAAGCCCAAGCTAAGGGGAGAAGGGGAATTGCTAATGCAATTAGTAAAATCAGTCACACTACAAAATGCTACCAAATTAACCACAATTCATTCATTAAACTGTGAATATATACAGTTGATGTCGGAAGTTTACATACAATTCGGCTGGAGTCATTAAAACTCATTTTTCAACCACTCCACAAATTTCTTGTTAACAAACTATAGTTTTGGCAAGTCGGTTAGGACATCTACTTCGTGCATGACACAAGTCATTTTTCCAACAATTGTTTACAGACAGATTATTTCACTTATAAATTCACTGTATCACAAATCCAGTGGGTCAGAAGTTTACACAGACAAAGTACACTGTGCCTTTAAACAGCTTGGAAAATTCCGGAAAATGATGTCAAGGTATTAGAAGCTTCTGAGAGTCTAATTGACATCATTTGAGTCAATTGGAGGAATACCTGTGGATGTATTTCAAGGCCTACCTTCAAACTCAGTGCCTCTTTGCTTGACATCATGGGATAATCAAAAGAAATCAACCAAGACCTCAGAAAATAAATWGTAGACCTCCGCAAGTCTGGTTCATCCTTGGGAGCAGTTTCCAAACACCTGAAGGTACCACGTTCATCTGTACAAACAATAGTACGCAAGTATAAACACAATGGGACCACGCAGCCGTCATACTACTCAGGAAGGAGACGTGTTCTGTCTCCTAGAGATGAACGTACGTTGTTGTGAAAAGTGCAAATCAATCCCAGAACAACAGCAAAGGACCTAGTGAAGATGCTGGAGGAAACGGGTACAAAAGTGTCTATATCAACAGTAAAACGAGTCCTATATCGACATAACCTGAAAGGCCGCTCAGCAAGGAAGAAGCCAGTGCTCCAAAACCGCCATAAAAAAGCCAGACTACGGTTTGCAACTGCACATGGGGTCAAAGATCGTACTTTTTGGAGAAATGTCCTCTGGTCTGATGAAACAAAAATAGAACTGTTTGGCCATATTGACCGTCGTTATGTTTGGAGGAAAAAGGGGGCGGCTTGCAATCCGAAGAACACCATCCCAATCGTGAAGCATGGGGGTGGCAGCATCATGTTGGGGGGGTGCTTTCCTGTAGAAGGGACTGGTGCACTTCACAAAATAGATGGCATCATGAGGTAGGAAAATGATGTATATATTGAAGCAACATCAAGACATTGGTCAGGAAGTTAAAGCTTGGTCGCAAATGAGTCTTCCAAATGGACAATGACCACAAGCATACTTCCAAAGTTGTGGCAAAATGGCTTAAGGACAACAAAGTCAAGGTATTGGAGTGGCAATTACAAAGCCCTGACCTCAATCCTATAGAAAATGTGTGAGCAGAACTGAAAAAGCATGTGCGAGCAAGGAGGCCTACAAACCTGACTCAGTTACTCCAGCTCTGTCCGGAGGAATGGGCCAAAATTCACCCAACTTAATGTGGGAAGCTTGTGGAAGGCAACCCGAAATGTTTGACCCAAATTAATCAATTTTAAAGGCAATTTTACCAAATACTAATTCAGTGTATGTAAACTTCTAACACACTGGGAATGTGATGAAAGAAATAAAAGCTGAAATTAATCACTATTATTCTGACATTTCACRTTCTTAAAATAAAGTGGTGATTCTAACTGACCTAAGACAGGGAATTTTWACTTTTTAGGATTAAAAGTCAGGAATTTAAAAACTGAGTTTAAATGTATTTGGCTAAGGTGACTTCAACTGTAGGTTCACAGACATATTGTTGCATTTTTCTCTGGTTTGTGCGAAATCATTAAGAATAATATAAAACCAGTCGGCACACCACCAAGGTGAATTGGTTTTGTCTTGACTCTTGGTTGACAGTGTTGGGGAATGGGTAATGTATTGATGCTCTAGTGCCAAATCAACACAAATTTGTTACTTCTTTTTTATATTTATAAGTCTTATTTTTGTACATATTTTTATATTTATATAGTTTTAAATGTTATGATTATTTATTTGTGTTGTTCCGAATTTACAGTTAGTGCACAATGGTGATTTCTTTTTTTGGGGGGGGGGTTGCTGAAGGGTGGGTTCGCCCAGGGAGCAATACAAGCTAGAACCGCCACTGAACGTGTTAGTTCTAGTAGCTATGTTGATAATGATGCAGGCTGTGTGTAGCGGTTAGCAATTATGATATGAAGGTTTGGCTTGGAAAGTTTTTTTCGCCTGGTCACAGACAGTTGATGTGCTGTGCACTGAAGTCTACAAGCGAAGGGAAAAGGTGAGAGGAGGAGAGCACATAGATGCGAAAAGGAATTGTACAACGATCAAAGGGATCATGCTGTTTGTATGTGGCTGCTATGAAAGTGAACTGTGTTTGCGTGTGATCAGGGGTGTACTCATTCTGACGATTATGTTGAAAAACATTTCTTAAACTGAAGAAAACAGAACGAAACCGGGATAAACATACCTGAACTTGTCCAATAGACACTCTCGTTTGCAACTTTGGACCAATGATTACACCCATCAGCTTGATGTGTGCAAGGCGATATTGAATGTGTCAATGTCTGTCACCTTGATTAACTCAAATTGCTCTTGAACTGTGCACTTATGTTGTAAACTTTCATTCATGGGCTAGGTTGTATAAGGAAAATGTTCGCATCATGTAGAAGCCTTAACCTATCGGGGTTAAAAAAAGGTTAAAGAAAAAAATGAAATACAAAATATGTTACATTGAGCTAGGTGAATGAAATATGAATGACAGTCATCCAATATGCTGTAATAGAACTAAGGTCATAGTAATAAAAATAAATAAAATCGTCCTCCATCTTAAACGGCACCGACCACCACTGCATGAATGTAAGGTCTATAGAAAGGTGGTTGTGAGCATGTACAGATTACATTTTATACTGAACAAAAATATAAACACAACATGTAAAGCGTTGGTACCATGTTTCAAGAGCTGGAAGAAAAGATCCCATACACTTTCCATACACACAAAAAAGTATTTATCTCAAATGTTATGCAAAAATGTAATTGAATACATGTTAGTGAGCATTTCTCCTTTTCCAATATAATCCATCCCATGACAGGTGTGGCATATCAAGAAGCTTATTAAACATCATGATCATTACGCAGGTGCACCTTATGCTAGAGACAATAAAAGGCCACATTAAAATGTGCAGTTTTGTCACACAACACAATGCCACAGATGTCTCAAATTCTGCTGACTGCAGGAATGTCCTCCAGAGCTTTTGCCAGATAACTTCATCTCTCTACCATAAACCGCCTCCAACGTTGTTTTAGAGCATTTGGCAGTATGTCCAACCGACCTTACAACCGCAGACCACTTGTGACCACGCCAGCCCAGGACCTCCACATCTAGCTTCTTCACCTGTAGGATCATCTGACACCAGCTACCTGGACAGCTGATGAAACAGTGGGTTTGCACAACCCAAAAATGTCTGCACAAGCTGTTAGAAACCATCTTAGGGAAGCTAATCTGCATGCTCGTTGTCCTCTCCAGGATCTTGACCTGACTGCAGTTCGGCGTCATAACTGACTTCCGTKGGCAAATGCTCACATTCGATGGCCACTGGCACGCTGGAGAAGTGTGCTCTCCACAAATGAATCCCGGTTTTAGCTGCACCGGGCAAATGGCAGACACCGTGTGTGGCGTCTTGTGGGCGAACCGTTTGCTGATGTCAACGTTGTGAACAGAGTGCACCATAGTGGTGGTGGTGGGATTATGTTATGGGCAGGCATAAACTACGGACATCGAACACAATTGCATTTTATTGTTGGCAATATGAATGCACAGAGATTCCATGACGAGATCTTGAGGCCCATTGTCGTGCCATTCATCTGCCTCCATCACCTCATGTTTCAGCATAATAATGCATGGCCCCATGTCGCAAGGATCTGTACACAATTCCTGGAAGCTGAAAATGTCCCAGTTCTTCCATGGCATGCATACTCACCAGACACCAGATATGTCACCCCTTGAGCATTTTTGGGATGCTCTGGATCGACGTGTACGACAGCGTGTTCCAGTTCCCGCCAATATCCAGCAACTTCGCACAGCCATTGAAGAGGAGTAGGACAACAATGCACAGGTCACAATCAACAGCCTGATCAACTCTATGCAAAGGAGATATGTCACTCTGCATGAGGCAAATGGTGTTCACACCACATACTGACTGTTTTTCTGATCCATGCCCCTACATTTATTTTAAGGTATCTGTGACCAACAGATGCGTATCTATATTCCCAGTCATGTGAAATACATAGATTAGGGCCCAATGAATGAAGTTCAATTAACTGATTTCCTTATTTGAACTGTAACTCAGTAAAATCTTTGAAATTGTTGCATGTTGCATAAATGTTTTTCTTCAGTGTATATTGCTTTACAATCTACGCTTAAAATATGTATACAATACTACAATACCTACTACCCTGCATGTAGTTTACCTCAAAGGTGATGTACACCAGGGAATACGTTTTATATTGTTCTAATTAGATGTCCTGGCATTGTAACTGAAAGTGATGACTCGGGTGTGAACCTGGACTACTGTTCTTTCACATATACCCAAAACATCAATGACACATCCCAGTCTTCACCAGTATCATATGTGGACTCCTTATTGCTTATTCCTGGGTTACTCTGACAAAGGCACAAATCCCTGTCTGTTGCTCTTTGTCTTCTTCTAATTACCAATTTCCATATTGSCTGTTCCTGCCAGACTGGGAGACGATTCTGTTTCTAACTCCTTTTGGGAAATGAATTCATTTTGCTAAAGTGTCTTAATAATTACAGTGACATCAAGGTTAATTGCCTAATCTCTATTGCCATAGAGGCATCCTGTTGAAATCCCCACACAATCTGCTCTATAAATGGTAGCCAGACAATCCCTGTTACAGACGGAGGCTGTGATCTAAATAAAGTTGTTCACAAAATCCAGGCACTTCCTTACCAGGGACTGATAGAAACTGTTGTCAATTAGTGATTTATCATACTACAACAGTGCAACAAAGACCTGTGCATATTGATCTATACATGTTCTTTGGTGGTCTGGAGTCTTGTTCATATCAAGAGGAAGTATGTTGTGTCAAAGCAATCGGAGACCAACACATGCATGACAGAACTCCTGTGGTTCTGTCCTGCTGTTATTGTCCCAGTGCTGAAGCACAGTTGGAGCGTACAGCTTGATGTAGACATGACGAACACGATAGAGCCTTTAATAAGGATTCATGTTAAATGGCTATCTCGACTGAACACCAGCGTCAAAGGGCGTGTTGGATTTCAAATAGTACCATCAAGATATTTAAATGCCTCTTTATAAACGCTGTACAGTCATTTGACGATAAATTGAGTTGTAATCTTTACTTTGTCTTTTATAACAGTACAAAATGGATGGTTTCTCCTCACAGTGTTCCCAGAGGGAAAGTGCATGGGAGAGACTGGCTTTTTACTTGAATTAAAAGACACTTTGAAGTCTTTGTTTTGATGTTTGCCTGTTTGTCAACTTTTTTGCCTTTGGCTTTTGTTTTGTTTATGGTACAATTGTTTGTGAAGTTTCTGATAGTGTAGAACAATGGCCTGCCACCTCTAATCTCTACAAGTTTGAGTGTTCACCACAGAAGGTGAACACTCAAACCTTAATTGGGGAGGACGAGCTTGTGGTAATGGCTGGAGCGGAATGGTATCAAATACATCAAACACGTGGTTTCCAAGTGTTTGGTGCCATTCCATTCGCGCCGTTCCAGCCATTATTACGAGCCGTCCTCCCCTCAGCAGGCTCCATTGGTGTTCACGCATGTGGTGGGAGTATTTTCCTGGCCTTGTTACATTGCAAAATTCTTCAAATTAAATGTTCATGTGCTGATATCCTGTCGTGCAGTGACACATCACATCTAACCCTTTACACTCATGGGATTTAGMCTATATGGGTAGGGCTAAATTGAAATGTTTCTTACAGAATAAATGTGAAATGCATATGCATAAGCATGGTAGCAATTAAAAGGGAACAGTTTAGAGATTACGGAAAATGATTAGACCAAAGTTGAGRAAACAACAGTTCACCTGACACAARACTGAATCCCAAACATTAAACTGTTAATTTGATGTGCATTTTACATTAACTGGTAGTTTTCGCAGCATTTGTTGATAATGAAATTGGGGAATGATCTGGTTACATTCAGTAACATGATAAGAATATTCCTGGAAAATGTGGGGTAGGTGCACATAAGGGTTTGAGTGAGTGGACTATCTGGTGTCTTCAAGKGGCCACATACCTCTCCAAAGTGTGCACGTTTCCTAACTCATTCCAGAGCACTTTTATGACTCAAAGAAGAGTCTTCAACTATGAGGAGATTTTTTTTTAGTTCTCCTAGCTGTGCCATGGAGGAACTAGAGCGAGCACACTTGTAGTTGTTTTGAACATAGCCCTGCATCCCACCGTCAAACAATTACTGTTGTTTACGCAATCCAAAAACGGCATATTTTAAATCTCTATCTGGGTCAGGTAGGCATCATTTGAAAATGTGTTCTACTTCCAACATGACTAGTTAAGTTATAAAATATGATCTGACAGTGTTAGGCTTTCACAGGGAAATTCAGAGAAACAGATTGTAATTTTGGTGCGCATAGAAAGGAGTCATGCGTGCATTCAGGTGCGTGTTTGCGCACCTCATTTTCTTCACAATAGCCAAACATAGGCTCATTCTGTTCAGAACAACCCAGGGTATGACGCCTGGTCATCTTGTAACTSTACATCAAACAGGKTGATCATAAACCTTGAAACTGTATATGACATTTGTTTTATGATATGGAAACGTTGAGTGGACTTTTAGATTCACAGGTGTTTGGCTTGCTTGTATGACTTAAAAATACATTGCGTCCTGGTAATTTACAGYATTTCCCTCACTCAGACCACAAAACATTTGCTAAAGTTGCACAACTTCTTGTCACTTGCAGTGCTCAAGTTCAGAACGGCTTTCATTCAAAACCCATACCGTGCTGGAAAGTACTGACATCATTTATAGCATGTTACTGTACAGCGACTGCGTTCCAATAAAGGGTTCAATTAATTTAAATGGTAGTTAATGCAGGGAAATCGACAGATGAAATGGATGAAATTAGTAAATTACAGAAATGCAACATTTAAATGACAGTTTTTGCTGCAAATAGGAGGTTCTAAAAGAACACAAAAGGAGATTCATTGCACCTTCGATCTCCAGTCTTTGACACAAGGAAAGTTGTGATGCCTGTAGCCCAGTGGCAGTGATCCGGCATGGGGTTAGTTGTAGTGCAGAGCAGCATCCTGGGTGATGGATGTTGGTGTCAGCCACTACCCGTCTCAGGTCCAGGCAGGATGTGGTGGACATTTGCCAGCGCCAGCCAARGTCTGGTGACAGGAGTCCCTGAGAGAGACGAGGGCACAAAGTACTAGAGGTGGTCCTTAGAATTCTGAGAGTTTAGAATTTTTCAAATACCTGAAAAAGCTTTTAGCTGCCATCTAGAGCCATAATCATTATGCTTAATTATATGTGGGAAAAAAGTAAATAAATAGGTATAGGTCTTCTAAGCATGCCTCTTTACCTACCTCAATTGTCATTTTAATTAATGATGCACATTGGCGATTCTTTAAGAATTGAATTGTTATGCACGCTCAAGTTCAGTTTTTTTCTAAAAATCACTTTCATAAAATCACTGTCTATTCAATTATTATTTTTTCTATTTGTCTGTGTTGAGTGGTGGGGGAAAACAGGTCTACTGTACGTAGCCTACTGTAGACTACACTACTTTTTTTAAGTCAACATTTGTTCAGAATAATTGGCTTGAAAGCAAGATAAAACTTCACTCTCAAAAATTTCGCTCTCAAAAATGTCTAGAAGGTGGATAATGAAAATCGAAGTTTCAGAAGAATGTACAGAGAGATATGCGTTCACCTCTCCATCTTTTCCCAATGCCAAGCCAGTGTGTTTATTTGCAATGAAAAATATCGCTGTTTGCAAATAATTCAAATCTCAGACGTATTCTGATTTTCAGCCATAGACATTTCAGTGGTATTACCGCCCCATATAGAGGCCCACGCAAAAAACACTTCATTGTAAACTGCAAGCTGCACATACAGCTTTTTTTGTGACATATTCTGTAACAGGTTAAATCTGCAGTTACAAGAGAGGAAACAGTCGTGGACAAGTTGTGAGAAATATGAGGCTTTACTAGGAAGCTTGAGTTGTCAGTCAGCAACCATTGCTAGCGGGTCATCAGCTAACCTTTAGCTCGGAAAGTTCTCGCCAGTTTGAACAACGTGACTCAAAACAGAGCATAACACCTATTTATTATTCATACATTTTTCCCCCATATCCCCGGATTCCTACCGCAAACTCTGAACATTTTCATCTGGATTTCGCAACTAGCTAACCGCAATCCCGGTGACTACTCCTGGCTAGCGTTTCCATCCCGGAGCAAGCACTAATAAGCCTAGAAAAGGGGGGGGCAAAAAAGGCCCCCGGGGGGGGGCCCCCCCCCCCCCAGGGGTTTTTTTTTTTTTTTTTTTTTCCTTGTTCTGTATTGACCACGACCCTACTCCTGGGCTACAATATCCGGACCCCTTCGACTGCCGGTACGGGGCACAGAACCCCGCCGATCCTCTACGACTGGAATACCGACATAATCTGCCCGAGGATTCCAACAAGCCACTCAGGTGCGACGTCCGCTGAAGGACCATTCTGCTAACCGCGGCCTACTAGCTACCTAGAGCTACTTGGAACCCTACTAATTCCACGACTGGTCTATCGACGTCAACGCACGAAGAAGCAAAAACAGACTTACCCCCATCGCGACGTCCCCCAAAGGCTAACTTGCTAGCCCCGGTCTGTTAACTGCTAGCTTGCCAGCCCCGGTCTGCTAACTGCTAGCTTGTTTAGCCCCGGCCTACTAACTGTTAGCTTGTTAGCATTGGCCTGCTAACTGTCTGAATCGCCTTGTCCCCAGTCATACCAACCACTCACTGGACATATATGTTCACTTGGCTACGCATGCCTCTCCCTAATATCAATATGCCTCATCCATTACTGTCCTGGTTAGTGATTACTGTCTTATTTCACTGTAGAGCCTCTAGCCCTGCTCAATATGCCTTAACCAACCATGTTTTTCCGCCTCCTACATATGCGATGTCWTCACCTGGTTTAAACGTCTCTAGAGACTATATCTCTCTCATCATTACTCAATGCCTAGGTTTACCTCCAATGTACTCACATCCTACCTTACCTTTGTCTGTACACTATGCCTTGAATCTATGCTATCGTGCCCAGAAACCTGCTCCTTTTACTCTCTGTTCCGAACGTGCTAGACGGCCAGTTCGTATAGCCTTTAGCCGTACCCTTATCCTACTTCTCCTCTGTTCCTCTGGTGATGTGGAGGTTAATACAGGTCCTGCAGTGCCTCGCTCCACTCCCCAGGTGCTCTCATTTGTTGACTTCTGTAACCGTAAAAGCTTTGGTTTCATGCATGTTAGCATTAGAAGCCTACTCCCTAAGTTTGTTTTACTCACTGCTTTAGCACACTCTGCCAACCCGGAAATGTTAGCTGTGTCTGAATCCTGGCTCAGGAAAACCACCAAAAMCCCTGAAATCTCCATTGCTAACTATAACATTTTCCGCCAAGATAGAACTGCCAAAGGGGGCAGTGTTGCAATCTACTGCAAAAATAGCCTGCAGAGTTCTGTATTAGCATCRAATAGCCCCCGTAACATGCAACTTTTCAGGGAAGTTAGGAAAAAATATACACAGACAGTTAGAAAAGCTAAGGCTAGCTTTTTCAAAGAGAAMTTTGCATCCTGTAGCACTWACTCAAAAAAGTTCTGGGACACTGTAAAGKCCATGGAGAATAAGAGCACCWCCTCCCAGCTGCCCACTGCTCTGAGGCTAGGAAACACTGTTACCACCGATAAATCCACTATAATTGAGAATTTCAATAAGCATTTCTCTACGGCTGGCCATGCTTTCCACCTGGCTACCCCTACCCCGGTCAACTGCCCGGCACCCTCCACAGCAACCCGCCAAAGCCCCCACCATTTATCCTCACGATGGCTGCAGAAGGTGGGATCCTTGGGATATRTTACCTCTGGATTTGAGGTCTTACCAATGCCTTGCACAGCTCATCGAGAAAGAGCTGTCTCYTCTGGAGCTTCGCTCTGTTCAAATCTGGCTTCAACGCCATCCAGATGACACACGCGCTGTACACCGAGATGTCCAGGATATTGAAGAATATCACAAGTGGCCAGCGTAGGGTTCTTCTTTTGCAGCTGTAGCCATCACCAGCTTGTCTAAATTGTTCACCCCTCCTTTTGTCGTATTGTAATCCATAATAATTTCTGGTTCATGATGTTCCTGGCCACAGAATCTCCCATCCCTATGCAGCATACTCATGAGTACAACATTTTTGCCTTTCTAGGGACGTGTCGGCTGTGAACACAAACTTAGAGGAATCGATAGGCCTGTTCCGGGTATTCAACAGCTGAGGTGGGAGCTCGGGCTTGTTTTTTCGCACTGTTCCTACCATTGTCAGCTTCGTCTTGAAGAGCTCCTGTCCCAGCTTGTACAAAGTAAAAAAGTTATTGCATGTTATGTTGTACCTGTRTCATGTCCAGGACAACCCACATCCCTTGGTTCTTCTCAGGAGCTCCTCCAYCTGGCTTMCACATATACTCTTGCAAGTTCCACGTATATGATGAAGAAGCATCACATGCAGGCCAGATYCTGATTCCATATTTTGCATGTTTAGACGGTACGTACTGCCTGAAGGGGCTCAAGCCCCTAAACGGCATAAGCTGCTCATCAACAGTAACGTTGGGCCCAATGTTAAAACTATCATGACACAAGGTGAGACCCAGATGCAGGAGGCAGATGGTTGGAGTCTTACAATATTTATTAATCCAATATKGTAAGGCAAGAGAATGGTCGTGGACAGGCAAAAAGTTCAAAACCAGTTCAGAGTCCACAAGGTACCGAAGKGCAGGCAGAATCAAGGTCAGGGCAGGCAGGATGATCAGGCAGACGGGAAAGTAGTCCAGAGTCAGGCATGAGTCAAAACCGGGAAGACTATCAAAAAGAGAATATCAAAAGGAGTATGGGAAAAACACGCTGGTTGACTTGACTAACATACAAGACGAACTGGCACAGAGAGACAGGAAACACAGGGTTAAATACACTGGGGAAAATAARCTACACCTGGAGGGGTTGGAGACAATCACAGGAACAGGTGAAACAGTTCAGGGCGTGACAAAAACATTTGTCCCACACTGACCTGATTTACAGCTAGCTTGTCTCGCTGCCAAGCTGGTTTGGTGTCTCGGTTATCGAAGCTGATAATYCTGGAAATAATGTAGACGTTTTCCAGAGAAATTGTTACACAGAAAAGTTCTCTGCCAGTTTCTGCATCCCACAGGAATTCTGTGGATTCCCATTGAATCTAAAAACACCAGCAAGGATAAGAACCCCAAAGTATGCATGTAAATGAGTTTGGTCCATCTCTTTTCATCTCTCTCCAAAAACACATCTACCCTCCAAATTATTGCAGTCCAGAATGATTTTCTGGATGGTATCTGGGATGAACAGTTCAAAAGAAGACTTTATGTTCTGCACATGAGTAACCACCATCCACGTCGGCCCTGGTTGCATCCTTATCACATTGGCAGCCATGCAGGGTGGTTCATTCCTCGTCAAGAAGACCATTTAATTTTTATTYTWWTTTTTTACATCCATATYTCTCCTCCTGCWAGCTGCTGATGAGCTGGATGCTGACGGGCTGKTCCTGGGGCTGGCTGAGGGTCAATCTCATCCTCTTCTTCCAACTCACTGTCTGACTCYGAATTGACAGAGACATGATCCTCATATTCAGAAAATTCTTCATCTTCCAAAGTGGTAGTCCTTCCACACTAGCTTCTCTCTTTGCCATACTGATTGATTGTGGTAAGGAGCCACACATGCACAGCTATTCATTTGTTGGGTCCCTCTCCCAATTTGCTGCAGGCTGGGGTAGATTGGGGGAAAATACAGATTTKTTTTATTTTTACAATCTATAGAAATAATGTATTGTAATAACATTGTGCAGGTTCCGGCAAGACATTTTGTAGTTTCACACACTACAAAGGATAAAGAGTGCGATAAAAGTGGGAGACAGGCAGACCAGCAGGGAGACAGACAGGTTATTGGTGCTATGTTGAAACAGCAGGCCCAGGAAGGAGGAAGACAGAGTGAAGGCACACAGCAAACCTTTTTCATTTTTTACTTGTTTTCACCTACACACACACTTTTCCACGCTTTTATTACCCTCGGGTCCAGTGGATGCGAACAACACATATGTAATATAAATGTCACGACTTCTTTCGAAGTCGGCTCCCCTCCTTGTTCGGGCGACGTTCGGCGATCAACGTCACCGGCTTTCTAGCCATCGCCGTTCCATTTTTCATATGTCCATTTGTCTTTGCTTGTTCCATACACACCTGGTTTTCATTTCCCAAATGTATCTACATGTGTTTAACCCTCTGTTTCCCCGCATGTGTTTGTGTGTAATTGTTTCATGTYATGTGGTGTTTGATTTATGCGCTTCACTTTTATTTATGTTCCGTGTTTTGAGCGCGTTTGATTATTGTAGTGCTCTCGTTTTGGAACGGAAAATAAATGTGCGCCTGTTAACTATACTCTGCTCTCCTGCACCTGACTTCGCCTCCAGTACACGCCATAACAATAAATATGTAGGGGGGTGCACAGTGTGGTGTGCACTCAATGAAAATGTGTTATTTTACATGTTCGTCCAATRCATCTAAAACATATACAACCAGTTCTATTCACCAAGAGGTTCTGTGATATGTTTCCAAAGAAAATATAGCCCTGACAAAGTTAGATATCATTAGCGCCAGAAAACAAGCTTACAGTAAATTGCATACATCAATTTATGCAGAGTAATGTTTGAAGCTTGCTCAATCAGATGGGCCTCTGTGACAACACAGCAGCATTGTGAGTCATRGTATTCACATTATCTACATTCATGCTGATAGCCCATTTATCTCACTTTGAAACATGACAAAGGGACCGACCCCATCAATGCGCTGATGGCACGAAGTGAAGGTTAACGTTTTTTAGAATGCAGCGGACATTTAGTGGAATAGGCTGCTCTCCTCTACCAAACAATGCATTTAATTGTGTGTTTAATAGATTGTCATAACATTGCAGAGAGGCTTTGTATGATTGAATAAACCATTAGGCATTTTTCTCCAATGTTATGGTGGTCTCCTGAATACCAACCATACCTTTGCACATACAGTRTGCACATACAAAGAAAAAACAATAGATTTTTTTGACCACTACACAGATATTTGTATAGGTCCATTGAGTCTCTTTTGCATGCCTTCTCAAACTTAAGAACAACAGTTCTCCTTTGGTCTGATGTCCATGTTGAGCAAACGTTGCAGTGTGTGGGTGGAGGTGGAAATAATTTTATTGATGTGTAAGGTTGGCTGATTTCCCATTCCTTTTCAGGAGACGGGTTAGGCCATGCACACTCACTCATTGCAACAATCAGAAGTGACCTTAGAGGTGACAAACAAGGGTGACTGCGATGGATTGCTCACATATTTGCTTATATAACCAAATCATGTACTTTGAAGATGAATTACCCTGCACACTAGTTAAGACAAGTCTCGTGGATATTAATTTAAGTTTGATTTATACATTTATAAGCTGGTTGACATATTTGAAGGCTGCAATGTGCACCAGAATACGAAAAAGAATGTGTAATTATGACAAAGTAAGTCGATTGCAAACTGGTAAGAATCTATCACTAGGAATCTTGTATATTCTACTCTATATGGATTAAAAAATGGGTCCAATTTGTTTTTGGGGATATTTGTTTTTTTTTACRTTTATGGTGACATAGACAAGAGACAACAGTTAGGACAAAATACTTAAGAATTAAGACAAAAAACAAAACACCCAACCATCCCCACCTCCACCCACACAGGAACCAATTTACTGAAGATATCATAGAAATTCTCTTATTTTTTCAATAACGTAGTCCTAGACAACATTTGTCTTTTTAGCACCATGCATACGGGACACCGAAAGTTCCATGTTGGCAATGTCCATAAATGTCAGTTCACAGCATGGCAAAGAGTGAGGCTCTTGCCAACATTACTATATTTTCTGGCTGCTGTAAGTCCGGCAAGCCATATTCATTTTTTTCACAAACAGTAAAGTCCATGGAAGACTCGTCAAGTCTAGTTGGTGAAAATATGTTTTCACAACAATGGTGGATAAAGACACAAGATGTCAYGCYCTGACCTTAGTATTCTTTGTTTTCTTTATTATTTTTGGTTAGGTCAGGGTGTGACAAGGGTGATATATGTTTTTTGTCCTGTCTATGGTTTTTGTATGTTTATGGGGTTGTTACTGGTCTAGGTGTTTTGTATGTCTATGGTTGCCTAGATTGGTTCTCAATTAGAGGCAGCTGTTTATCGTTTCTGATTGGGAACCATATTTAGGCAGCCATATTCCTTGAGTATTTCGGGGGTGATTGTCTATGGTTAGTTGCCTGTGTCAGCACTATTATTATATAGCTTCACGTTCGTTTTGTTGTTTTTGTATAGTTTGTTCTGTGTTCTTTCTTCATTAAAGAAGATGTATTCAAATCACGCTGCGCTTTTGTCTCATCGCTATAACGAACGTGACACAAGACCTGATTCCAGAATGAGGAGACCTCTGGGCAATCTCAAATCGTATGCAAAAACAAGCCTTGAGCACCATGGTGGCAGGGCAAACAATTTGGGCTGGGAATTACTTCATGGGGGGTGGTGTATAGACGATGTACAGTATAACATTGAAATGGGTCACTGCTGCGATAAGATATCATAGAAAAATGTGTTTTTGCTAAAAATGTACTCTTCAACCAATTGATGCTTATGTCAAAGCCACAGCAGGCTTTGTGGTACCAATGTAAAAATATGAACATCAACTACTTGACGTTTATGTCAATACATTACAATCAATGGGAAAAGATGTGTCACAGAGTTGATACATATGTCAATACATTTGCAGTCAATGGGAAAGATGAGTTTCAACCAATTGACTCTTATGTCAATACATTGCAGTAAATAGGAAAAGGTGAGCATCAAACAATTGAGGCTTATGTCAATTCATTGCATTCGATTGGAAAAGATGTCAACCAATTGATGCTTATGTGAATATGTAACATTCAATGGGAAAAGATTAGTGCCACAGGGTTGAAGCTTATGTCAATACATTTTCAGTCAATGGGTAAAGATGTGTCAAACTGTTGATGCTTATGTCAATACATTGCAGTCAATCGTAAAAGCAAAGTATCACAGGGTTGACGGTTATGTCAATACATTTGAAGTCAATGGGAAAAGATGAGTGTCAACCAATTGAAGTTTATGTCAATATATTGCAGTCAATGKGAAAAGAGTTGGTGCTAAAGCTGCAGTGGGTTATTTAGTGAAAATTACGCAAGCAGGCAGACAGATAAACTCACAGACATATAAACTCAGACAGACTATTCTCTAATCCCCCATCTCCCTCTCCCCCTCTCTCCTCTCCCACCCTCCTCTCTCCCTTCTCTCCTCGCTCATAAGTCAATACATTGCATTCAAGGCAAAACAAGTTGGTAATACAGCTGCAATGGGTACATTGGTGAAAGACTCAGACAGACATACATATCCTCTCACAGACAGACATATAAACTCACAGACAGACATAAACTCACAGAGACAGACATACATCTCTCTCTGTCTCTCTTTCTCTATTATCTAATCTCCCTCCCTCCTCTCTCCCTCTTCTCCCTCCCCCTTCTTTCAACCCCCCTTCTCTTACTCCCAGGTATCTCCCGCCTCTCTCTCCCCCTCTCTCCTTCACCCTCTCTCTCACCCCCTCCCTCACTCTCCCCCTTCTCTCTCCCTCCCTCCTCCCCCTCCATTCTCTCTCCCACCTTCCTTCCACCCCCCCTCTCACCTCTATCTCCCTCTCCCTCCTCTTTCCCATCTCTGTCTGTCTGTTGACTCTCTCTCTCCCCTCCCTCCCACTCACCTTCACCTCAAGCCTTATGATCCCCAATTAAGTTATTTCCTATAATAGCAATGAAAATGTATGTCCGGCCTCCTGGGGACACTTTAACAATGCCCTGAGTTTCAAGTCTTGATGTTAAGAACTGACCGCAGAACAGTGTTTTTGTGTAACTGCTGGGAGAGAATTAAGGTTTGACACTTCCTGCTGCCACAGGGGCCATCCCTATAAGGTCACGATGGGTTGTGAGGAAGGACGGTTAGCTAACTCAATCGCTGTCCACGGGAGCGTCATGGTTATATGAGGTAATGCTTTTCTATGGAACAAAGGTAAAGGCGTTCTCTGTAGGACCAAGTTTTCACTGTGAAGAGTTCATTTCACCTCRTCAGGTGTGAACTTGCATTCAACGGGAGCGTCTGTTGAATGATACCGTATGTGAATTTTGTTTCTARCCTCAACCATTCTGCCGGTCAGGCTTCAGGTGAGGCCTACTTTTCTGCCATGTTGTGGGGGTAGGACCGAATTAATTGATTGTTAATTGCATTAAGGTTAGGGTTATGTCTATGAGGCCCWAACCCTAGCTTCATGTCCACATCCCTGCTCAACCCTAAACCTAGCCTCAACCCTAACCCTGACCCTAACCCTAGCTTCATATCCACTCGGCACAACCCTAAGCATAATCCTAACCCTAACCCAGCTTAGTTAATGTCCATATCTCGGCTCAACCCTAAACATATCCTAACCCTAACTTCATCTCCACATCTTGGCTCAACCCTAACCCTTGTGGCTAGGGTTAGCTAAGGGGACTGATGTCTGTTACCCACAAGGGGGACTGGTTGTACGTGAACATAGGGTTTTGATCTACTAATTGTATAAACCTAGTTAAAAAAGAACACTTCTATAGGCTGTTAAGAATGTAGTGGCAGGGGTCCCACAGAAAACTCCAAACTCCTACAGGAAACAACAAAAAGTGCTCTGTAGTGTTTATAAAGGGCCCAGATGGGTCCAAATGCATAATGTTCATATTGTACATGTGCAGGAGCTATGAAAATAATGCCCAATATAAGGCCTTTTTGTTGGGAGAAGAGACCACCACAGACTCAAAACCTCTAAATACACTATATATCCAACAATATGTGGACAAACCTTCAAATTAGTGGATTTGGCTATTTCAGCCACACCTGTTGATGACAGGAGAATAAAATCGAGCACACAGCCATGCCATCTCCATAGACAAACATTGGCAGTAGAATGGCCTTACTGTAGAGATCAGTGTCTTTCAACGTGGTACCRTCATAGGATGCCACTTTTCCAACAAGTCAGTTTGTCAAATTTCTGCCCTGCTAGAGCTGCCCCAGTCAACTGTAAGTGCTGTCAAGTGGAAACATCTAGGAGCAACAACGGCTCAGTAGGCCACACAAGCTCACAGAACGGGACCGCCAAGTGATGAAGTGCCTAGTGTGATAGAAAAATGACATATTTACCTGATTTGTTTTGATATTAATAGTTAATGATCAAATAGTAGGACCTTTACGTTCTGTTTAATTCTGTGTTTCTGTAAAGAGTTGGTTACCACTCTAGCTTCCTGCAGTTAGTCTGGGCATATGGTCAAAGAAAATGGGTTTTGCTAGAGATAGCTTGAGCTGACAATGACTTGGTGATAAAAAGCTTAAGCTGGTATTCCGTAGACAAGATTTGGTGTGTGTGACCCGAGATAGAGATAGCCTGGAAGAGTTTAGAGCAATGTCTCATCTTCCTAGCATCTGGGAAATTAAGCCGGGTTGGGGGTAAAACAACATCCCGTGCAGATAACCAGGAGATGGACCAAGGTGGCTTATGGGAGGAGTGGAACCAGGCTGACTAAGCATTTTTTAGGTCCTATAWAAGATGTGTTTTTTCATTATGAGTTAGGCTACTCGGCTGACTGGTTTCATTATTGCAATAATGATATGAATATGAAATATGAAACATCTAGGAGCAACAGCGGCTCAGTAGGCCACACAAACTCACAGAACAGGACCGCCAAGTGATGAAGTGCCTAGTGCGTATAAATCATCTGTCCTCGGTTGCAACACTCACTACCGAGTTCCAAACCGCCTCTGAAAGCAACGTCAGCACAAGAACTGTTTGTCGGGAGCTTCATGTAATGGGATTCCATGGCCGAGCAGCCGCACAAGATCACCATGTGTAATGCCAAGCGTTGGCTGGAGTGGTGTAAAGCTCGCCACCATTGGACTCTGGAGCAGTGGAAACGTGTTCTGTGGAATAATGAATCACGCTTCACCTTCTGGCAGTCAGAGGGAACGAATCTGGGTTTGGCAGATTCAACGTAAATGCCACCTGCCCGAAAGCATAGTGCCAACTGTAAAGTTTGGTGGAGGAGGAATAGTTGTCTTGGGCTGTTTTACATGGTTCGGCTAGGCCCCTTAGTTCCAGTGATGGGAAATCTTAACGCTACAGCATACAATTACATTATAGATTCTGTGCGTCCAACTTTGTGGCAACAGTTTGGGGGAGGCCCTTTCTTGTTTCAGCATGACAATGCCCCTGTGCAACAACTTGACTGGCCTGCACAGAGCCCTGACCTCAACCCCATCAGACACCTTTGGGATGTATTGGAACGCCAACTGCGAGCCAGGTCTAATCGTCCAACGTCAGTGCCCGACCTCACTAATGCTCGTGGCTAATTGGAACATGTACCTGCAGTAATTTTCCATCATCTAGTTTTTAAWCCTTCAAGAAGAGTGGAGGTTGTTAAAGCAGCAAAAGAGGGACCAACTTGTTTGAATTTGGCGCCCTGCACATTCACTGTCTGTTGTCAAGTCGATCCCGTTAACGGGATCTCAGCCATAAGAAGTTAGCCCTTTACTGTTGGCGCAAAACTACCTCCATACCTTATTTTGTTTGTATGGGTTACCTTCAGATGAGCAAAACGGAGAATACTATCGTGTTCGTGTCTCCCATTTCCAAAGTGTGGTCATAATAGTTTGTAGGCAAAACCGGATGCTACAGACGTGTTAGTGAATAGATACATTTTTGGGATGTCTCATGGTCTGACAAATACCGCTGTAGCTCAGCCACCTTCCACTGCATATGCATATGCAGAAGGACGACATAGGTAGATTGAGATGCAGCCTATGCAAAACAAATAAAAACTGATAGTATAGCTTAAAGTGATGGATTTTAGATTGACGCACAGGTCAAGTAAACATTCAAAGTTAACATTCCAGACGTGATATTTGGCACTGGCAACTTTTTTCATAAATTTTTTTTTTTTCTTAACTGTGAAAATAACTGTGAAAATAATGTATTTTCTGCTAAATGAACATCAATGGCAAGGCTATGACATTGCAATTCTATATAGCCATAATCACCAGCAGCCAACCAGCAGTGCAGCGCCAGCCCCAGGTGAGAGTGCCCCTCAAGGCGGTATAGCAACAGGCACAGCTGACCAGCTCAGACCAATTCCAGTATTTAATGAAATCATATAATATATATCATACATTTGCCATGTTTTATAGTGTCATTTTCTTTTTGTTGCGCTATCTCTGCTTCTGCCTAACCCTAACCCTAGCTTCATGTCCACTCCTGGCTCAACTTTAAACCTAACCCTAAACCTAACCCTAGCCCTCACTTCATCTCCACATCTTGACTCAACCCTTGCCATATCCCTAACCTCGACTTCTTGTCCACACCCCGGCTCAACCCTAACTCCAATCTCAACCCTAACCTTAGTCAAGATTATAAATACTTTGCTTAGATCTTTATTGTGTGTTCCTTTTTTTATTATCCTTTAAATATAATGGAGGCTTCGATAACACTTACTCCCCTCCCCTTGGATGCACTTTATTTGCATATATTAGCACATACTTTTCTTCTACCTTTAGTTTGTACACATTTTTTGCATGATACTTTAAGATATTTGAATGTGTTTTCTTTTCAAATTTAAGGGAGGTTTTATTAGTATTTACTACCCGCCCTGTAATGCACTTGATTTGTTCATATTAGCACTTATAATTACTATAATAAAAATAATAAAACAATGTAGTGGGTAGATCAGCTTTAATATACAGATAGATTGTGACTTCCATCAATGTAATTGTATACATCATTTCAAATCTCCCATATATATATATTTTAATATATACACTGTATATGTTAAATATATATATTTCTTTATATATATTTTCCCTTAACCCTACCACGCCTCTCCTAATTGGAGTAAACTAATGGACAACAACACTTAGTCTTCTACTTCCAGCTTATAAATACTATACACATTTTACGGACGCAGTATATTTTTATAATAATTTTCTTATGTTTGTTTTTAGTCCCATCCTTCAGCCCCACTCAACCCCTCCCATCTATCTCTGTCACGTCTCCTCTTGCTCCTCCCCTCCAGCGTACGACGTCACCAGAGTACTAACCACCGGTCCTGGGATTCATCATTACGCCAACCAGTTAATCATTATGATTCACACCTGGATTCCATTCCCTTCATAATTTCCTCCACTTTATATGTCACTCTCCCATAGTTTTGTTGTTTTATTGAAACGTTTCACCTGCACCTGCTTCCCGACTCACCGCCCCATCAGTACAATCTCTGAAGACCATTCAGTTTTGACTTCTATTTGCCATACATTTTTCAACTGTGCTGTAATGTTTCATAAACTTCTGAACCTTTCTATTATCATAGTTTCTACAGATTGTAAATTAAAGGGGGRAAAAAGCATTATGATATTACTGATCGATTGAGTATTACATTTCAAATCGCCAAGCATTGCTATTTGCAGAGTTAGCTCCAGGTAAATGTTGCAATTCTTCAGCCATTCCTGAACCTGCGACCAGAAACAAGTTACATGTGCAAGTATAGTTTTGTCTTAAAACGATACGATTTTTTATGTTTCACTATCTGTATTCTTATGAAATTGGTCCTCCCCTTCCTCCTCTGGGGAGCCTCGACTGACACATACTGTGCCTTCTATGTTCTCTGTTTGCTGTGGTTTTATCCCTATCGTGTTGATTCCTACCTAATTTCGGGCTTTTGAGTACTTTTGTGTGCCAGTTCCATTATTTTAAGATTTTATTATTATATTTAAATTATTATTATTTCTTCTAATGCTGTCTTATCTATTTATAAATAGAAAGTTGATTACTAATTATTTTACAACATTCAGTATCTTTAATGGTATAGTGTATTTGTTTTCCTGTTTTTTTTATTACAATCCCTACCATGGATAGTATTGGGTGGTCCATTATTTGACTCCTCTATGGGAACTTTGTATTATTTAGAAYAGCCATGGAGGAGTCTTGGTGTCTCGGAACAGTTGGTTATCAATATAGAGTTTATCGACTACGAGAGCTACACGTTTCCCTTTTAATCTAATTACCGCGAAAAGTGGGTACAGAACTTTGCGCTGTTCTGCAATTTTCTTCGGGAACTAATCATTCATGCATATTTTCATTCCAGTGAGTCTTTTGCCCAGGCTTTTAACCATTATTTTATTTTTAAAGAATGCAAATTTGGCAATGACTGGGCGCTCATATCCACGCTGTCCAAAATGGTGTACACGTTCGAATTTGATTTATCAACAGTATCACCTGGGATGTGTAGCACTTAATTAATAATTATTTCACAGTCTTCACCCTCATTTTCTTTGATACCAGTAAGAACCAGATTTTCCCGCATAGATCTAGTCTGTATTTCAAGTAAGGCTTCTCTCAGAAACATGTTCTCCTTACATCAGCTGATATCTCAAAGTGCTGTACAGAAACCCAACCTAAAACCCAAAACAGCAAGCAATGCAGGTGTAGAAGCACGGTGGCTAGGAAAAACTCCCTAGAAAGGCCAAAACCTAGGAAGAAACCTAGAGAGGAACCAGGCTATGAGGGGTGGCCAGTCCTCTTCTGGCTGTGCCGGGTGGAGATTATAACAGAACATGGCCAAGATGTTCAAATGTTCATAAATGACCAGAATGGTCAAATAATAAAAATCACAGTAGTTGTCGAGGGTGCAGCAAGTCAGCACCTCTGGAGTAAATGTCAGTTGGCTTTTCATCCCAGGTGATACTGAGTTTTTTTTCATTAAGAGTATCTCTACCGCTCCTGCGGTCTCTAGAGAGTTGAAAACAGCAGGTCTGGGACAGGTAGCACGTCCGGTGAACAGGTCAGGGTTCCATAGCCGCAGGCAGAACAGTTGAAACTGGAGCAACAGCACGGCCAGGTGGACTGGGGACAGCAAGGAGTCATCATGCCAGGTAGTCCYGAGGCATGGTCCTAGGGCTCAGGTCCTCTGAGAGAGAGAAAGAAAGAGGGAAAGAGAGAATTAGAGAGAGCATACTTAAATTCACACAGGACACCGGATAAGACAGGAGAAGTACTCCAGATATAACAAACTGACCCTAGCCCCCCGACACATAACTAATGATACCCCCGGACAGGGCCAAACAGGAAGGATATAACCCCACCCACTTTGCCAAAGCACAGCCCCCACACCACTAGAGGGATATCTTCAACCACCAACTTACCATCCTTGAGACAAGGCCGAGTATAGCCCACAAAGATCTCCGCCACGGCACAACCCAAGGGGGGGCGTTTAAGTTCCTTAAAACCTCTCTGGGATATTCGGGACGCTAGCGTCCCACCTCAACAACAGCCAGGGAAATTACAGTGCGCCAAATTCAAAACAACAGAGATCCCATAATTACAATTCCTCAAACATACAAGTATTTTACACCATTTTAAAGATAAACTTGTTGTAAATCCAGCCACAGTGTCCGATTTAAAAAAGGCTTTACGACGAAAGCACACCAAACGATTATGTTAGGTCAGTACCTAGTCACAGARAAACCCATCCATTTGTCCAGCCAAAGGGAGGAGTCACAAAAAGCAGAAATAGAGATAAAATGAATCACTAACCTTTGATGATCTTCATCAGATGACACTCATAGGACTTCATGTTACACAATACATGTATGTTTTGTTCGATAAAGTTCATATTTATATCCAAAAATCTCAGTTTACATTGGTGCGTTATGTTCAGTAATGTTTTGCTTCCAAAACATCCGGTGATTTTGCAGAGAGCCACATCAATTTACAGAAATACTCATAATAAACATTGATAAAAGATACAAGTGTTATGCATGAATTATAGATCAACTTCTCTGCAACCGCTGTGTCAGATTTCAAAAAAGCTTTACGGAAAAAGCGCACCGTGCAATAATCTGAATACAGCGCTCAGAGACCAAAACAAGCCATACAGATACCCGCCATGTTGTGGAGTCAACAGAAGTCAGAAATAGCATGATAAATATTCACTTACCTTTGATGATCTTCATTAGAATGCACTCCCAGGAATCCCAGTTCCACAATAAATGTTTGTTTTGTTTGATAAAGTCCATCATTTATGTCCAAATACCTCCTTTCTGTTCGCGCATTTAGTTCACAAATCCAAATTCACGATGCGCAGGCGAAAAGTAAAAAAGTTCCATTACAGTTCATAGAAACATGTCAAACGAAGTATAGAATCAATCTTTAGGATGTTTTTATCATAAATCTTCAATAATGTTTCAACCGGACAATTCCTTTGTCTTTAGAAATGAAAAGGAACGCAGCTAACTCTCACGGTGGCGCGCCTGAGTGAGCTTGTGGCACTCTGCCAGAGCCCTGACTCAAACAGCTCCCATTCCCCCCTCCTTCACAGTAGAAGCATCAAACAAGGTTCTAAAGACTGTTGACATCTAGTGGAAGCCTTAGGAAGTGCAATATGACCCCATAGACACTGTATATTGGATAGGAAAACCTACAAACTTCAGATTTCCCACTTCCTGGTTGGATTTTTTCTCTGGTTTTTGCCTGCCATATGAGTTCTGTTATACTTACAGACATCATTCAAACAGTTTTAGAAACGTCAGAGTGATTTCTATCCAAATCTACTAATTATATGCATATTCTGGMTTTTGGGCCTGAGTAGCAGGCAGTTTACTCTGGGCACCTTATTCATCCAAGCTACTCAATACTGCCCCCAGCCATAAGAAGTKTTAAGGGGAATTTCTCCTTTGCCAAGATAATCCATCCACCTGACAGGTGTGGCATATCAAGAAACTGATTAAACAGTATGATCATTACAGAGGTGCACCTTGTGCTGGGGACACACAAAAAACACCCTAAAATGTGCAGTTTGTCACACAATGCCACCTATGTCTCAAGTTTTGAGGGAATGTGCAATTGGTATGCTGACTGCAGGAATGCCCACCAGAGCTGTTGCCAGAGAATTGAATGTTCAACCAACGTAATTTTAGAGAATTTGGCAGTACGTCAAAATGGCCATGCAACTGCATACCAAGAGATTGGCGTTGTGTGGGCGAGCGGTTTGCTGATGTCAACGTTGTGAACAGATTCCCTCATGGTGGTGGTGGGTCATGGTATGGGCATAAGCTACGGACAATGAACAAAAATTCACAGAGATACCGTGACGAGATCCTGAGGCCTATTGTCATGCTTTTCATCCGCCACCATCACCTCATGTTTCAGCATGATAATTCATGGCCCCATGTCGCAAGGATCTGTACACAATTCTTGGAAGATGAAATTGTTCCAGTTCTTCCATGGCCTACATACTCACCAGACATGTCAACCATTGTGCATGTTTGAGATGCTCTGGATCGACGTGTAAAACAGCTTGTTCCAGTTACGGACAATATCCAGCAACTTCGCACTGACATTGAAAAGGAGTTGGACAACATTCCAAAGGCCACAATCAACAGCCTGATCAACTTTAGCAGAATGAGATGTGTTGCGCTGCATGAGGAAAATGGTGGTCAAACCAGAAACTGACAGTTTTTTTTATCCATGCCCTACTTTTTTTTTTCAAAGGTATATGTGTCCAACAGATGCATATCAGTATTCCCAGTCATGTAAAATCCATAGATTAGAGCCTAATGCATTTATTTCAATTGACTGCTCTCCTTCAATGAACTGTAACTCAGTAAATTCTTTGAAATTGTTCCATGTTGCGTTTATATTTTTGTTCAGTATACAAACATTCTATTATCATCAGCACGACTAGACAGTTTTAGTGTTATGAGAACATTTTGGTTTGCTGAGAAAACATTACTAGTACATTGTGTTATTACATTACCTGTAAACCTAATGATAACATTTGGCGAATATTATGTGGTTGTAGTTAAAGATGTTGTGCACAACATTTCAGTGAATGTTAGCAGACCATTCCAAGAATATTTCTTCTTTTTTTTTTTGGGGGGGGGGGGGGGGGGGGGGGGGTGTTATTATACTAATGTTAAAAAGTACCCTAACTAGAACATAATGGGAATCTTAGTTAATGTTCTGGGAAAGTTCCCGGGTTTGCTGGGTAACATGAGTTTGTCACTTGCGCCTCCTTAGCACCAGCTGAAAATAGAGACCATAATGTAACTACGACACCGCTATCGAGACATGCAGCGTAGACCTACAGAAATTAAGAATTCATGTACATTGTGTCAGGGAGGTCACCTTGGAGTGTACTCCCTGAGGGTGCCACTGGAGGGCACCCTTATGTTTTCTAGTGTCCAGGTGAGCCTGATTGGGCTTATTGGGTTCAYCTGGTGTATTACTATTTAGGTCCCCTGTGGACTGGGCCGGTTGCTCAGGTCTCTTGTTTTGTTTAGTGATTCATGTCCCAGTGCGTTGTTGTCTTTGCTGTGTAAGCTTCAGTAAATGTCCTGGATTTATCCTCTGCCTGCTGTGTTTCTCTGCGCCTGGGTCCAAGTTTGTACGRGACTTATTGTCACACATTGTTTATCATCTTACAGGATATTTTCCAATGCATACTGTGATACCCATATTTTCATATTTCTCTCTCATCTTATCTTGTCATTTTTTTCATCTGGGTCAACATGCGGGTTGATTGGACATCCTCAAGTGATGAAGAGTAATTGCATTACCGTGGGTGGATAGTTGGAAAGAAAAAAGACAGGAGTGGTAAGGCGTCTATAATGAAATTATAAAAACATCTCAGAGGGTTGATGAGTGGCGTTTGTTATTCAGGCAATTAAACAAAACCAGATATGTGCTTGTTTTTTATTATTCCACCAAATAAGGTAGCAAGACAACGTACACAATGAAAACAGATATATTTCCAAAACCATGCTCTTTTAATAATTCAACTGCACCTGGATAGAGCTGTGGCGGTCAAGGGCTGTGTCTTTGGACCATCTACATTTTATAAAAGTCTAAATCTATTTAATATGCACCATGACAATAAACCAAATGATTTATTTTAGGCAGGTCTAAAGAAACATATGAAGAAAATGTATTTCAGATTAACAGAATATGAGTTGGCCTACTTACTGTATGTTATCTGGCTATGTGCCATTCCATAGGTTGTGGGCTTGTTCATTTAGCAGACATGTTATGCCTTCATACAAAAAAATATATCATTGAACTTACCGGAGCAAAATAGAAAGGATATTTTTCCGGAGTGAGTGCGCATATGAAGGCTATGTTGAGTGTAAAGGTCAACATTTGAAAAAGGTCCAAAAGCTACGCTAGATTTATTTAGGTATTTCACGTTGCTCTCTGTAATTATTCTGGCTGCTTTGGTGATATTTTTGATGGTAGCTGCAATGTAAAACTATGATTTATACCTCAAATATGCACATTTTTGAACAAAACTAGGAAAAATGCCAAGAGGGATGAATAATTATGCAAGGGACTGTAATCTTTCCAGATCACCACCGTTGTAAAGGGCTAGGGGTGGATAATTGGGAATGAGCACAATAATCAAATAGTAACCAGAATGACAAGAAACCTATTTTGCATGTTTAAAACCTGTTGAGGCTACGGGTGCCGCTAGCGGCACTCCTCCCACATTCCATTGAAAAGGCAGAGCGGCAAATTCAAAAAAAAAATAATGAAATATTTAACTTTTCACACATTAACAAGTCCAATACAGCATTTGAAAGATAAACATCTTGTCAATCCAGCCAACATGTCCGATTTTTTAAATGTTTTACAGAGAAAAACACCACATATATTTATGTTAGGTCACCACCAAATAAAAAAAGACAGACAGACATTTTTCACAGCACAAGTAGGCTGCATTTAGCATGCACAAGCCAACTAACTAACCTAGAACCAACCTAAATAACCTAGAAAAAACTACCTCAGATGACAGTCCTATAACATGTTACACAATAAATCTATGTTTTGTTCAAAAAAATTGCATATTTTAGCTATAAATCAGTTTTACATTACTGCTACCATCATAGCTACAGTCAGAAATCGCACGGGAGTAGCCAGAGTAAATACAGCACCAACGTCAACTACCTAATTACACATCATAAATCATTTCAGACAAATATATGGTGGATAGCTAATGAAAGACAAATATCTTGTGAATACAGACAATATTTCGATTTGTTGAAGTGTTTTACAGCGAAAACCACCACATATATTTATGTTAGTTCACCACACAAATACAAAAGACAGCAGACAGTTTTTCACAGCAACGGTAGCATGCAAGTAGCTAACCTAACTAACCTAGAACCAACCTAGAACCAACTAAATAACCTAGAAAAAACTCCCTCAGATGACAGTCCTATAACATGTTACAACATAAATCTATGTTTTGTTCGAAAAATGTGCATATTTTAGCTATAAATCAGTTTTACATTACTGCTACCATCATAGCCACCATCACAGCTACAGTCAGAAATCGCACGGCAGTAGCCAGAGAAAATACAGACACCACGTCAACTACTAATTACACATCATAAAACATTTCAGAACAATATATGGTGGATAGCTAATGAAAGAGATAAGATCTTGTGAACAGAGCCAATATTTCCGATTTTGAAGTGTTTTACAGCGAAAACCACATATATCGTTATATTAGCTTACTACAATAGCTAGCACACAGCAGCATTGCTTCTAGTCAAACGGTAGCATAGCACAGTTCGACAGATATATATGAAAAAGCATCCAAATTGGGTCCTTATCTTTGTGGATCTTCCATCAGAATGTTCTCCAAGGGTCCTTTGTTCAGAACCGACTTTATTTGGATCCATAACGAACGATTTCCCTCAGAATTAGCAAGCACATTAGCTAGCATTGCTAGCCTCTCGTTCCTGAACCAATTCTTGCGTCGCATCACGTCTAAAGTCCAGAATAAATTTCAATAATATAATTAAACTATATTGAAAAACATACTTTAAGATGATATTGTGACATGTATCAAAGAAAATCGAAGCCAGAGATCATATTCACCTTTAAAAGGTTCTTCAATGAGCCGAGTACAGGTCAGACTTCGCGCCCAGAAAATAAATAAAAGTGCGCACGTCTCAGTCAAAGACGTTGTGTTCAGTCCCTGGTCGAGATAATCAACAGATTTTTTCTCTCATCTCCGCATTACACACAGGCGAAGGCGTATGACGTGTTTCTACAGTCATAAGTGACATGCCCTTTTATAGACAAGCTCCTGAAGAGAGAGTTCGATTTTGGAAATCTCAGTTCCGGTTAGGAAATGGTCTTGTAAAAGGAGTTCTGTTTCACTTAGAGAATAATTCAAACGTTTTTAGAAACTAGAGACTGTTTTTCTATCAATAGTAATATTAATATGCATATTGTACGAGCAAGAATTGAGTACGAGGCCGTTTAAAAAATCTTACGATTTCTCTCAAAAGTGAAACCCAGCACCCCTTTGTCCTCAACAGTTAAAAAGAACAGCAAGAGAACAGTGGTTGCCTTGTTGACATCATGTAGTTCCTAGGATAAATATCAACATTTATGACATAGGTTTACTAATCTAAACCTGGCACTCAAAACAGTACGTCATTGTAAAAAAAAAAAAAAGACAAAATGTCCCCAGTGAAATATTTGTAAGACCATTAAGGTTTTATATCAATTAAAACTTGTCAATAGGCGGGGCGCTGTTTTCACTTTGGAAAAAATCGTGCCCAAATTAAACTGCCTCGGTACTCTATTCAGATCGTACAATATTGCTATTATTATTACTATTGGATAGAAAACACTCAAGTTTTTCTAAAACTGTTGAATTATATCTGTGAGTAAACAGAACTCATTTTGCAAGCAAACTTCCAGACAGGAAGTGAAAAATCTGAAAACGAGCTCTGTTTCAGGGCCTGCCTATTCAATTGCCTAATATTTATCGATATGCATGCACTTCATACGCCTTCCACTAGATGTCAAACAGGCAGTGAAGGTGGGGGGTGTCTAGCTTGATCTGAGGTCGAACAAAGGAGCTCTTGGATGACGTGTCCAGAATTCCTTTCTCTACCTAGGCGCGGGAAGCACCTCCATATTGTCTAATGATAAGCGTTCGGTATACACGGCTATATCTCCGGCTCTGATTTTATTTTGATGCATTTGTGATAATAACATCGTAAAGCAGGTTTTTTTCACGAGTTCTATCAGTTTATTCAACGTTTATTTGGACTTTTGGAGTTTTCCGTTCTTTGCGTCCAAGAGAAGATGGGCATGTTCGCGCCACATGGCTAGCTAAGGTTGCTAATTCAACAGGAGAAAAGGACATTCTAAAACCAAACAACGATTTATCCTCGACCTAGGCTCCTTGTACAAGATTTCTGTGGAAGCTCAACAAAAGTAAGAACAATTTATGATGTTATTTCGTATTCTGTGGAAAATGTTGATTCCTATTCTCTGCCGTTTTGGTGGGCGCTGTCCTCGCAATAACGCAAGCTGTTTGTTATGGTAAGGTTTTTTAAAATCTAACACGGCGGTTGCATTAAGACTAGTGTATCTTTCATTTGCCATACACAAGTATTTTTATGTAAAGTTTATGATGAGTTCTTTGGTCAGATTAGGTGAGTGTCCAAAATAGCCCGGACATTCTGGTGAATCGATGCTACATATTCACAATGTATAACCACGGTTTGCAGCTCTAAATATGCACATTTTCGAACAAAACATAAGTGTATTGTATAACCTGATGTTATAAGACTGTCATCTGATGAGTTGGTCAAGGTTAGTGATTAATTTTATATCTTTTGCTGGTTTTTGCGAATGCTATCTATGCGGTGATAAATGCGGTTTGTGTGTTTGGCTATTGTGGTAAGCTAATATAATGCTATATTGTGGTTTTCGCTGTAAAACACTTAAAAAATCTGAAATATTTGCTGGATTCACAATATGTTATCTTTCATTTGCTGTACACCATGTATTTTTCATAAATGTTTTATGATGAGTATTTAGTAACTTTGTTGTTAACCTTTACTTAACACCCATCCCGGATCCGGGAGCATTCTCATCAGTAAAAGCTGACGAGCATAGCTAGCATAGCGCCACAAGTAAATAATAGCATATAAATATCATGAAATCACAAGTCCAATACATCAAATGAAAATAAACATCTTGTGAATCCAGCATCATTTCCGATTTTTAAAATGTTTTACAGCGAAAACACAATATTTATTTCTATTAGCTAACCACAATACGCCAAAGACTCAACCGCATATTTTCACAATTTTTCTACCGCATAGGTGCTATCACAAAACCGACCAAATAGAGATATAATTAGTCACTAACCAAGAAACAACTTCATCAGATGACATTCTTATAACCATGTATACAATACATTTTTGTTTTGT
>NC_036842.1:54156365-54165446 GCF_002910315.2 Salvelinus sp. IW2-2015
ACTACTTATTGGCAGAAAGCTTAATTCTCAATATAGGGGTGCGGTTTCAACGTTAGCATTTATCGTCTCCAAATTAAACTGCCTCATACTCAATTCTTGCTCGTACAATATGCATATTATTATTTCTATTGGATAGAAAACAATCTCTAGTTTCTAAAACCGTTTGAATTATGTCGTGGGTGAACCAGAACTCTTTCTAAGCGAAACTCATGACAGGACATGCGAAGCTCTGAAAAATTGTCTCTGATCTCGGATCAGTTGAAACATCTGTGGTGCCCTATGCTTGACATGAACTGCACCCGCCTTCCCCTGGATGTCAGTAACCAATGAGAAGGGAATGGTGTCTCTACGTGTTTGTCAGAGTTTATAAAAGGAGTGGAGTGAGATGACCCTTCCTTTTGACGCTCGCCAGGACGCAAGGGAGGACATCAGAACGCATGCTCAAAAGCTCTCCTTATTGATCAAGATCTATCCGTCTGTGATCTAGTTCAATATAGGTGTTAGAACATCATAACGAAGTTATTTGAAACCGATTTATATCAGTTCATGCGAGTAATTGCTATTTTCTGAATTTCCTTAGTATTGCGTTTGACGATTTGGGCATGTGTGTGCCGTGAAGCTATCGTTAGCTGCTATTCTGAAGTTGAGGAGGTCGTTTTAACAAAGCAACGATACTTTTGGACAAAGGACACATTGCCAAGATACTGATGGAAGCTCGTCCAAAAGTAAGAATTATTTATGATTTTATTCCGTATTTATGTGGAAAAAAATTAAACGCAGTTGTCGGCCATTTTTTGCGGCACTAGTCTGGCTGTAACTCACAATGTATGTCTTGTAACGTTAATTTTAAAAATCTAAATCAGCGGTTGCATTAATAACCAATGCATCTTTCATTAGCTGTCCAACTGTATTTTTTTTGTCAATCTAATCGATAAATAATCGTAATCATAGGTGCCTTTCCAAGATGGCGCCGGCCGAATGCATGCCATGTTTTGACAGATTACATTGCATAACCAAGATTTTTGATGCTAAATGACATTTTCGAACAAACTCTATATGCATTGTGTAATATGATGTTACAGGACTGTCATCTGAAAATTCTGAGAAGGTTAGTGAAAAATTAAATATTTGGGTGCGATAACGTTAGAGAAGCCCTTTTGGCTTGATTCAATGCTGGGTATGTTAGCTCATGTGGTATGCTAATATAACGATATATTGTGTTTTTCTGTGAAACATTGTCTGGATTCACAAGATCTGTGTCTTCGATTGCTGTATGCGTGTGTATTTTTCAGAAATGTTTTAGATGAGTATTTTGGTAATTGACTCGGTCTCTGTAATATTCCGGCTGCTTCCAACGCTATTTCAGATTGCAGCTGCAATGTAGAATGTGATTATACCTGAAATATGCACATTTTTCAAAAAAAACTATCCTTATACATGAAATATGTTATCAAGACGTCATCTAATGAATCCATGTCCTGGGAAATGTTCTTGTTTCTTACAACCTCATGCTAATCGCATTAGCCTACGTCAGCTCAACCCTCCCGTGGAAGGGACACCGATCCTGAAGAAGATTTAAAGAGAAAAATAAGCAAACACATTTGGTGTTTGCCAAAAGGCATGTTAGAGACTCCCCAAACATATGGAAGAAGGTACTCTGGTCAGATGAGACTAAAATTGAGTGTTTTGGCCATCAAGGAAAACACTATGTCTGGTGCAAACGTCTGCGTGTGCAAAGCTCTCATCAACACATATACCTGTGTTCTCTGTTTGTCCGTTGCCAGTTTGTCAAGTCAACCAGCGTTTTTGTTCTCAGCTCCTGCTTTTCCCAGTCTCTCTTTTTCTAGCCCTCCTGGTTTTGAAACTTGCCTGTCCTTACTCTGAGCCCGCCAGCCTGACCACTCTGCCTGTATCTGAGCCTGCCTGCCGGGCCTGTATTGTTGACCTCTGCCTGCCTGCCGTCCGGTACCATTGCCCCACCTCTGGTTTACTGACCCCTGCCTGCCTTGACCTGTCTTTTGCCTGCCCCTTTGGAATATTAAACCATTGTCAATTCGACGTGTCTGCATCTGGGTCTTAACTTGATCCTGATAGTACGAACTGGCCATGACTGACCCAGGAGACCCGGACCATCTGCACAACGCCATCTCCACCCAGGGAGACACCATCGGTAGGCACAAGGAATTGCAACGTGGCCTTCTGGAGGGGGTGCAAAGGTTGGCTGAACGCCATAACCGGGCATTGGACAGTTTGCTGGAGCAATTCCACGGTTGTCTTGGAGGCCACCTACCACGTTGGTTACCCCACAGCACCTCAGCAACTCAGCTGCTAGCAGCTCCGTCTCATCAGTCATTCCACCTTTACGGGAGCCCCGCTTACCTCCTCCGGAACGCTTCAATGGAGAGCCGAGCACCTGTCGAGCGTTCCTAGCACAGTGTGCCCTCGTCTTCGAGCTTCAGCCCTCCTCCTTCCCCTCAGGCTATCTTGGAGCGATCCATCTCATCACGCTGATGTCCGGGAGGGCTCTCACCTGGGATACTGCTGTATGGGAACAGCAGCCGGCCATATGCGTTAGTCCCGAGGGGTTCGTAGGAAAAGTGAGGAAGGTTTTTGATACCCCGTTCTCCGGGCAAGAAGCTAATCAAGCTAATCCAGCTTCGGCAGGACTCCCGCAGTGAAGCTGACAACGAGGTGAATGAGCTTGCAGCCCGGGAGTTACCTACGGAGCTCGATTCCCTCATCACTTTGACCATTAGTATCGATGGACGATTACCTTAACGACGGAGGGAGAGGAAATTGGATTTTGCTCGCACGCCCAGGGATCCTGGAAGATCCCGACGGTCTTGTTGCTGAGAGAACACAAGGCTTCCCGACCTGCCCCGAGGGCTGCCGAAGACGGCCGAGTCATCGCTTCCTGAGCATATGCCACTAGGCAGAGTTGGGCTGTCACCAGCGGMACGGCAATGCAGGATCAACACTAAGAGTTGTCTATATTGCCGGACTCTTGGTCATTTCGTGTCCTATTTTCCTTAAAAAAAAACAGGCTCACCGATAGGAKYGGGTACTCTGGTGGGCCATATGGAGAACATTCCAGCATCTCTTGCTCGCACCCCTTTTCATGCCATTCTGCTGTTGTGAGACCACTCCTAATCTCTCTGGGTTCTCATTGACTCTGGGGCCGATGAGAGCCTTTTGGATGCTACCCTGGCACCTGAGCTAAACATCCCTACTCAGCCCCTCTCCATTCCCATGGACGTTAGAACGCTGGACGGGYGCTCTATAGGCCRAGTMATCCACAACACCACTCCCAACTTCGCTCCCGCCRCACCGACCTTATGACTGCGGGATGAACCTTCTCTCTAGCACGACTCCGCCCCAGGGACRACTGTACTCTTTGTCGGGACCAGAGASCAAGGCGATGGAGACCAACAGTGGGGACTCCCTTGCTGCAGGATTCATCCGTCCTTCTTGTTCTCCCGCCGGAGCCGTGTTCTTATTCGTGGAGAAGAAAGACAAGACCCTACACCCGTGCATCGACTACCGGGTTCTCAACGACATAAYGGTGAAGAACCGMTACCCGCTACCACTCATCTCCTTGGCCTTCGAGCTGCTCCAGGGGGCCACCGTGTTTTCTAAGCTGGATCTATGGAATGCCTACCACCTGGTGCGGATACGGGAAGGGGACGAGTGGAAGACCACCTTCAACACGACCAGCGGTCACTACGAGTATCTAGGACCAACGCCACTGCTGTGTTCCAGGCTCTGGTCAATGATGTTCTCCGCGACATGTTGAACCTGTTCATCTTTGTCAATCTAGATGACATCCTCATCTTCTCCCGTTCCACCTGGGGAACCAGCTGTTTGTAAAAGCAGAGAAGTGCAAGTTCCATCGTTCCACCATCCCTTTTCTGGGTTTCATCATCACCGCAGGGAGTGTGCAAATGGATCCCGGGAAGGTGAGGGTGATGATGGAATGGCCCCAGCCTACTTCCAGGGTGCAGCTGCAACACTTCCTGCGATTCGCCAACGTCTATTGCCGCTTTATCCGGGGTTAGAGCACCCTGGCTTCCCCCCTGTCTGCACTCCGTTCACGTGGTCCCCAGCTGCTGACCGGGCATTCCAGGACCTCAAACATCGCTTCACCACAGCTCCCATCTTGGTTCATTTGAACCCTTCCCGTCAGTAAGTGGTGAAGTTCAATGCTTCTGATGTCGGAGTGGGGGTGGTCCTGTCCCAGTGTTCTGCCCTGGACCTCAAGCTACATCCCTGCACCTTCTTCTCCCACTGCCTCAATGCCACGGAAAAGAACTACGATGTGGGGAATCATGAGCTACTCGCGGTAAAGATGGTGTTGGAGGAATGGAGACACTGGCTGGAGGGGGCGGAACACCTATTCATCGTGTGGGCTGACCACAAGAACCTCGATTATCTCCACACCGCCAAGCGCCTCAACTCCAGGCAAGCTAGATGGGCACTGCTGTTCACACGGTTCAACTTCTCCCTCTCGTACCGGCTGGGATCCAAAAAATGTCAAGCCGGATGTACGCTATAGCCCCACGCGTACCACCCCAGAGCCCGAGACCATCCCTCCCACCTCGTGCCTGGTGACGGCACTCAACTGGGGTATAGGGAAACAGGTCCGGGAGGCGCAGCGGTCCGTTCCTGACGCTGTCCGCTTTGTGGTCCTGGAGTGGGCCCATTCCTCCAGGTTTGCATGCCACCCGGGCTCCCGTCGGACCCTGGCCATCGTGCGACAACGCTTTTGGTGGCCTACGATGGTTCCGGATGTCGCTGCATTTGTCTCCGCACGGACTGTGCTCAGAATAAGACTCCTCGGGAAGCTCCGGCTGGTCTTCTGCAACCACTGTCTGTCCATCACCATCCCTGGTCCCACATACCCCTGGATTTTATCACGGGTCTCCCCCCGTCTGAGGGCAACACTGCCATCCTGACTGTGGTCGACTGGTTTTCCAAGGCCGCTCACTTAATTTCTCTCCCCAAACTACCCTCAGCCAACGAGACAGCCCAGCTCATGGTGCAGCACATCTTCCGGATCCATGGACTGCCCGTGGACATGGTCTCCGATCGGGGGCCGCAGTTCTCGCCCTGGGTCTGGAAGGCGTTCTGCACCCTCATTGGGACGTCGGCCAGCCTGTCCTCTGGGTTCCACCACCAGTCCAATGGCCAGTCGGATTGAGCCAACCAGGCTCTTGATACTACTGTGTGCTGCCTGGTCTTCTCCAACAAAACCTCCTGGAACCAGCAGCTGGTGTGGGTTGAGTTCGCCCGCAACACCCTTCTCTGCTCTGCCGTTTGAGTGTTCCCTGGGGTATAAGCCCCTGCTCTTCCCCGGGCAGGAGGTAGAGGTCGGCGTACATTCTGCCAAGATGTTTGTCCACCGCTGTCATCGTAGCTGGAGGAGAGCCCAGCCCGCCCTCTGCAAGACCACTTCCAGTTATCGATGACAAGTGGCTCCCCGGTATTGTCTCGTGCAGAAGGTATGGCTATCCACGTGGGATCTGACCCTCCGGGTGGAATCCTGCAAACTCTCCTCTGGTTTATCAGCCCGTTTTCCATCTCCAAGATTATTAGCCCCTCTGCTGTTCATCTTCTGTTGCCCCGTACCCTTCATATACATCCCTTTTTTCATACGTCCAGAATGAAGCCTGTTTCCAGGCCCACCCCTCTTCAAATCAAATCAAATTTGTATTAGTCAAAAATGCCGAATACTTACAGTGAAATGCTTACTTACGAGCCCCCAATCAAGAGGGCAGTTTCTAAAAATACGGACAAGAATAAGAGAAAAAGGTAACAAGCACTTAAAGCAAATGCAAATAGTCTGGGTAGCCATTCAGTCTCATGGCTTGGGGGTAGGAGCTGTTTAGAACCCTCTTGGACCTAAACTTGGTGCTCCGGAACTGCTTGCCGTGCGGTAGAAAAGAAAACAGTCTATGACTAGGGGGGTGCAGTCTTCGACAATTTTTAGGGCCTTCCTCTGACACCGCCTGGTATAGAGGTCCTGGATGGCAGGAGGCTTGGCCCCAGGGATGTACTGGGCCATTCGCTCTATCCTCTGTAGTGCCTTGCGGTATGAGGCTGAGCAGTTACCATACCAGGCAGTGATGCAACCAGTCAGGATGCTCTCGATGGTGCCCCATGCCAAATCTTTTCAGTCTCCTGAGAGGGTAATTGGTTTTGTCGTGCCCTCTTCACGACTGTCTTGGTGTGCTTGGACCATGTTAGTTTGTTGGTGACTTGGACACCAAAAAACCTGAAGCTCTCAACCTGCTCCACTGCAGTCAAGTCAATGAGAATTGGGACGTGCTCGATCCTCTTTTTCCTTTAGTCCAAAAATCATCTCCTTTGTCTTGATCACGTTGAGGGAGAGGTTGTTGTCCTGGCAACACACGACCAGGTCTCAGCCTATAGGGAGGAGGTCAGTCTCATTGTTGTCAGTGATCATGCCTACTACTGTTGTGTCATCTGCAAATTTAATGATTGTGTTGGAGTCGTGCCTGGCCGTGCAGTCATGAGTGAACAGGGAGTACAGGATGGGACTGAGAATGCACCCCTGAGGGCCCCCCGTGTTGAGAATCAGCGTGGCGGATGGGTTGGAGTGGGTCTGGGGTTTCTGGGATAATTGTGTTGATTTGAGCCATGACCATTCTTTCAAAACACGTCATGGCTACAGGCGTGAGTGCTACGGGTCGGTAGTCATTTAGGCAGGTTACCTTAGTGTTCTTGGGCACAGGCACTATGGTTGTCTGCTTAAAACATGTTGGTATTACAGACTCAGACAGGGAGAGGTTGAAAACGTCAGTGAAGACACGTGCCAATTGGTCAGCGCATGCTCGCAGTACACGTCCTGGTAATCCGTCTGGCCCTGCGGCCTTGTGAATGTTGACCTGTTTAAAGATCTTGCTCACATCGGCTGCAGAGAGCGTGATTACACAGTCTTCCGGGAAACAGCTGGTGTTCTCATGCATGTTTCAGTGTTATTTGCCTCGAACCGAGCATGTAAGTAGTTTAGCTCATCTGGTAGGTTCGTGTCACTGGGAAGCTCTCGGCTGTGCTTCCCTTTGTAGTCTGTAGTGGTTTGCAAGCCCTGCCACATCCGACGAGCTTCAGAGCCGGTGTAGTACGATTCGATCTTAGTACTGTATTGATGCTTTGTCGTTTGATGGTTCGTCGGAGGGCATAGCAGGATTTTTTATAAGCTTCCGGGTTAGGGTCCTGCTCCTTGAAAGCCGTATCTCTAGCCTTTAGCTCAATGCGGATGCTGCCTGTAACCCATGGCTTCTGGTTGGGTGGTGTTATGTGGAACAGATGCAGTTTTGATGTCTTCACTATTATTCTACAATATAGAAAAATAAAGAAAAACCCTTGAATGAGTTGGTGTACAAACTTTCGACTGGTACTGTACTGGGAAGCGGTAGAGGGTGTGCACGCCTAGTGAGTTGTGCTAAAAGTCCACTCCGAATACCTCTTCTCCACTGGCGGCATCTTTGAGCAACCTCTGGGATAAGTTCAATCACTTTGGGGATTAGAAACAAAGGATACAATTCAGGAAAGTTGTATTTCTAGTCGAAATGCTGGTGAGTTGCCACCGCTCTGATATTCAAAAGTTATTTCTGGCAATATGCATTAATGCAAAAAACTTTCTGGGCTTATAATGTGAGAAATAACAACAACAAAAAAGAATACAGTTAACCTCTAATTCCTCCCAAACCCGGATCCGGGAGCACCCCCCAAAGTAAAAAAGCTGACTAGCATAGCCTAGCATAGCGTCACAAGTAAATACTAGCATCTAAATATCATTAAATCACAAGTCAAAGACACCAGATGAAAGATACACATCTTGTGAATCCAGCCATCATTTCTGATTTTTAAAATGTTTTACAGGGAAGACAAAAAACATTCTGAAAAATACAACAGCGTACAGCAAAATAGAAGCCCAACACTCTTGTGAATCCAGCCAATATGTCAGATTTTTTAAGTGTTTTACAGCAAAACCACAAATATAGCATATATTAGCTTAGCACAATAGCCAGAAAAACAATCAATTTCCAGCAAGCACAGGTTAGCGATCGTAACAATACAGCAAAAGATATATAATTTTGGACTAACCTTGATATACTTCATCAGATGACAGTCCTGTAACATCATATTACCACAATGCATATAGGTTTTGTTCTCGAAAATGTGCATATTTAGGCAGCACAAATCGTGGTTATAACAATGTGATTCAGTGGCAACACGTCATGCATTCTGGCCGGCGCCATTTTGGAAAGGCACCTAATCTAATCAATAAATTAATCGAAACTTGACTAAAAAATACAGGTTGGACAGCAAATGAAAGATGCATTAGTTCTTAATGCAACCGCTGAGTTAAGATTTTTAAAATTAACGTTACTAGACATACAGTGTGCGTTACAGCCAGACTAGTGCCGCAATAATGGCGGACAAATCCGTTTACATTTTTCCACATAAATACGGAATAACATCATAAATAGCTCTTACTTTTGGACGAGCTTCCATCAGAATCTGGGCAAGGTTGTCCTTTGTCCAAAAGAATCGTTGCTTGGGTGTTAAAACGTCGTCTTCAACTTCGGAATTAGCAGCTAACATTAGCTATGTGGCCACAACATCCCAAATCCCCAAAACGCAATACTAAGGAAATTCCGAAAAAGCAATATACTCGCATAAACTGATATAACTCGGTTTAAAATAAGTTATGATGTTTCTAACACCTATATTGAATTAAATTACAGACGGATATATCTAAGGCTGATAACTGAGCGTTTCCAAATGCCATCCTGAGTCTTGCTTTGCGTAATGACGAATGTCGAAAAGAGAGCTCCCTTCGTTCCTTGGCCTTTTATAAGGTTTGAGATCTACGTAGAAAACTCCATTCCACTTCTCATTGGTTACTGACATCCAGGGGAAGGCGGGTGCAGTTCATGTCGACCCAAGGATACATACAGAGCTTTAAACTGATCTGAGAACAGAGCCTCGTTTTCAGACCTTCGCAGTTCCTGTCCATTGAAATTTCGCTGCAGAAAGAGTTCTGGTTACCCCACA